>NC_037596.1:28664188-28915129 GCF_003073045.1 Pomacea canaliculata
TAAACCACCTACCGCAAGTTAGAAGATGCATAAGTATTTTAACAAGCCGGACAGCTGACAGCCCGTTCTAGTTAACGGACCGGGTGGGCGGGTCGTCTAAGATTTTGTACAATGAGAATGGACACAGTGTGTGATGACAGTTTGAAAATCCTGACGCAACGGTAGCCTGCAGAATGCTTGTTTTCGCCAGGGTAATATATTTTATTTGAATTATTGGATTAATTAGTTCTTAATTATAATAAGAGTGCAAGGCTTTTCCGGTTTATACCCTGTAATTTGTTTAATGGAGAAACAAATACTATAGAAAATTTTATGCTGGTTACTAACTTGATCAATATTCCCTCATCTCTCCTCTCTCTCTTCGGTGGTAGAAAGAATTTTAGCATGATGGTGCGTTGGTTGAATTGACCCAGCTGTCCAGAAGGGTACTTGACCTAGGGTGTGATGGCATCTTTAAGACAACACGAACGATTAGGACACATACCCTCCCTACATCTTCCTACGACCTTAAAATGATTAGGGAGAATTTACACTTTCCTTAGCTTTCTCATTTTTTGCGGCCAATATAGGCTCAGAAACGTTTTTTGTTTTAAACAAAACCTAAGTGGCTAACTTCTTCACAATTACACTTTATGGCGATAGTAAGGACACGTAACAATTAAAGTTAAGCTTGATAAAGCTTGGATTTTTTTAAATCAAAGACTGGTACTTTACGTATCTTATCGGTGGTCGACGACTTGATGGCCAGAAGAACTTAAATGGTTTTAACTGCTCCTTTCATTGCTAGACGGTTTTTAACTTCGCCCACAAATAATTGAGGTCCCCGGCCTTTTCAAGCAAACGCATCCTTCCATGTGTCTACTACTATGGTTTCGGATGACCACTTTTAAATTATTAAATAAATAGAACCTTCCACCAATTCTCGATATACGACCCATTCAGTGGATGGCCAAATAAGCTGTAAATTTTTCATCTACAATATTTTAAGTGAAGACCATGACACCATCTTCTTAAGGTAGAACATACGATGACCAAAAATGTTATTAAATGACAGTCAAGTTATTTTAATTTTATTTTAGTAAGGCATCACCTCATAGGTGACATGTCTTTAGAATTTCTCTACTCAATAGGAGCAAATTCCATGTATCAGCTGCGCATTATGTCGAGATTAATAAAGTATATCACAGCGCAAGCGCTAACATAAACGATAATTTTACACTGTGCAGAAAAGAGAACATGAATAGCATTGTGGTTTTTGTGTTTTTGTTTGTTTGTTAAGGAGAGAGAGAGAATTAATCTGTATATAAAGTTAGAGATAGGACAAAGGGTTAATCAGTGCGTGATTTCCTTCTAAGCTACTTTATTAAAAGACCTTTTTTTCCTGCATACACACAAGTGCAATCCTATGTGACCTCCAAGCACCTATTGGGCGGGGGTCGAGGCGTATTTTACTTGACGAAGTTAAATGCGGGAAGAGACAAGGTTAGAACAATGTTCTCATCACAGGGTTTTTACCAGCACGACTGTTCAAATGTCGAGGACATCGGCATTATTTGCAATAAACGTAAGAATGATTTTTTAAAAATAAATTTAAATTTATTGCTGTGCCCATTGCTTAACCATATACATAAAACCGACAAAAAAGGCCATTATTTAGCGAAAATTTGTAACTAAAGCAAGGTCAGTTAGAAAAAAAAATCCACCATCGATAAAGGAATATTTTTAGAAGAAGCAAGTGGTCAGAGATGCATATGAATGTGTTTATTCATCCTTGTACGGATCTTACTGGAGGCTCCCGGCAACCTTTCAGAAAGATGTGTAAGTTTATGAAAAAAGCAGACCAACTTGCACAGAAAAAAGCAATTTTTTTTTTACACAAAGTCAAAAGAAAACTTCTTTTTTTCTAAGGAAAAAATAATTTTAGTAACTAAACCCAGTACCAATTTACTGAACTAATAAAAACGAATACAAAAAACAAGCAAAAGAACATGTGTGATTATGTGTGACAAAGATACAATTGAAAGAATTATGAGTTTTTTTCCCCAATGACATTCATCGTAACACAAGTCAAAACGTTATAAAATTTTTTATGATTCAGTATATTTTAACATGAAAAACATCTAAGAAATGTACATTATGACATGCTATAGCAAGCAAACCTATCATTAATTTAAAAAAGATATTTTGTTAAAAGTATTATCTTTCGATTGAAAGTTTTTAAACACTAAACTACTTATTTTAACATTTTAATAGCTGGTCAGCTGTCAGTACGCCTTAGTAAACGGAAGACATGTGCAGGTCGACTTGAGGTCTTGTGCGCTCTACAAAGAGAATGTATCGAATAGTGGTTATAACAGCTTGACGAATTAAATTTGAAAATGTGAACCAAGCACAGGTGGTTTCAAGAATGTTGGGCTACAAACAGGTGTTGAGGTTCTCACATTGAAATACATTTTCCTTACGAATACTTAATTTTGTATGTGCACTTTATTATATAGATAACTCATATACAGTAAGACGCTCTGCTAAGCTAAATTCTTTGGTCCCAGGACCCCTTCTTCAATTATTCTAAGTAGGGCCCTAGTTCTTCTCGCCAAATTGAATGGGACCATTGACAGACGATAAATTGAAGGGTCCCCGAACTTTTAATGCGTTTGCCGTTACGCAAATTTTTTGCGTAAAACAGAAGCCCTGCTCTATATAAACAATAAGAATTCAATAATTTAAATGCCATTCAGTTTACAATCTTGACTCTGTTGTTCGTAAAGGAACTTTTTAGCAAAAAGGTATACTTGTTAGATTATAGGAGTTAGTTTAAGAAAAGGAATAATTGTATCCAGCGAAGAATCCCAATGTCATTCTGAATGGTGGCAATACGTGTTCGCCCTATTGTATTTCAATAGTAATTGCCTATATTGGTAAAACTGATGCCAATCCATTAATGTGCACATTTTATGTGTGTTTCTTATTTCTTTCTAAAAAGCTACAGTATTTTATGTCTATAAAAAGCCCTGGCCGATATATATTGCTGTGACCTCTGTGATTTATGGTGTGGGTCAAGGCCGTATTTTACTCGACGACGTGAACTGTCGGGGAACGGAAACAAGCTTGGACCAATGTGCTCACAGAGGGTTTTATGTTCACAACTGCGCACATAGCGAGGACATCGGCATCGTGTGCAATATCTGTAAGGATATAGCTTAAATATGTGTTGTATGTGACTGAATTTCATTCTCATTTCTTTTTTATTTTCATAGAGAAATGAAATCTCACCCGGTAGTACATCTAATTTTAGCTTTACCTACTTATAACACGTCTTTAATAAATAGTGACAGAAGTTAAGGTTGATAAAAATGAAGGAAAATAAAATTTAAAGAAATAAGTGATATGTCAGGGGTAAGGAAGGAACACATAGTAGATGAGAGACTATAAGACCTGAAGATCGACTTAAAAGTGCAAAGTAAACATTACTCCGAATATCGCTTTTGTCTTAGAGATTTTAATTGATGAGAAATTGTCGCTTCATGTTTGAAAGAGCACGATTGCATTGTTAGTCGTCTAATAGCTATATCAAGTCATGTGTGTAATATCGTACAACTACTTGTATATTAATTAAATGTCGTAAGCTAGATTAAACCTATTAAAATACGTTATCCCCATATATATGCTCAAGTCTTCCTTGTCTGCTTTAATTTATTTAAAGGCTTAATTACCCTATAGAAAAAATACACTTTGGATGACAGGTATTGTCAGACTTTACATATTTTATATTTTATTGTTTCTTTTTAACAAAAAATCTAAAAATCTTTTTCTTAAACAGCTGGAA
The DNA here is from genome assembly GCF_003073045.1 of Pomacea canaliculata. Classification (NCBI taxonomy): domain Eukaryota; kingdom Metazoa; phylum Mollusca; class Gastropoda; order Architaenioglossa; family Ampullariidae; genus Pomacea; species Pomacea canaliculata. The sequence continues at coordinate 28,668,015 of NC_037596.1, forward strand.
AGCTTGAAGCTCGATTAGTAGGTGGAAGTCAGTCGGCGGGACGCCTTGAAATTCTGTACAATGGAACATGGAATACAGTTTGTGACAATGGCTTCCGAAACGTTGACGCACAGGTTGCTTGCAGGATGCTTGGCTTTGGAAGGTTTAAAACTCGTTTATACCATTTCATGTGTTATTGTTTTGTCGTTATTTGTTTTAATACAAGATTTTAATTTAACTCTTACCGAAACCTTAATTTACAAAATAGGTATTTAAAAGATTAAATAATAGTGATGTACCAAGTTAACAACACGCCAGCATCTGAAAGTTATTATAGTTGCTTTCAGACAGAATAACCAATGAAACTATTGTAAAAATTATTAAGATTAAATTACGTTTTTCAAAAAACAAAATTGAACCGTAATAAAATCTTTGCATACCAACCGTCTAATCATGGGCTCTAGTTTTCATCAACGCATACACAAGGGATGAAACCCAATGACAAGATTTAAAAAAAATGTTTTGATACATAAGAACATGAACAAAATTGGTGGGATTTGTTGTACATATGTTTGTGTGTGGTATTGATATGTTTTTAACTCTCATGCCTATCTAGCTATCGTCTACATACATTTTAAATCCACCGTGTGCAATTAGTCTAATTATTTGTTGCATTGCGTTATCTCTTGCAGCTCAGGTGCTGTGGCTGTGGCCTCTGACACCTTCGGACCGGGTCAAGGCCGTATTTTACTTGACGATGTTAACTGTCTTGGAACCGAAACAGCTTGGAACAATGCTACCATGGCGGCTTTTTTCACCACGACTGTACACATAATGAAGACATCGGAATCAGCTGTGAGACCCGTAAGAATTTTTTTAAAGCAGGAGTTTAGACTTATTGTTATCTCCCATACTCACGATTTGCATAGCCCCATTTTCAGATAAATTTACCACAAAGTTTAAATTTTGAGAATTGTCACAGACAGAAGGATAAAAACTAAGAAGTGATACAAAGATGCCGAAATTTGTAATTCTCGCATCCCACGAGAAAAAGAATTGACTATTGCACATACACGCACACAAAGATACACACAAAAATATTGACACCAATTAGGGTTGTCTCACATAATGAAAACTTTAATGTTAGTGTGGCGAACCATCCAACTTAAAATTGAGTGTAAAAAAAGCAAAGTAACATAAATGTAAAACTTTTTAAAACTGAATTCTAGTGGACATGCTTTTGTCCAATTTACTATAGTTGGTATGTTACAATGTCTTTTTAAAGATTGGTTGTAAGGTTACCTATGGAAACTTAGTAGAGGGAAGGTCAGGAAATAAAGTGTACAGCTTTTGGGAACTAACAATTTATTTTTGCTGCTATTTACTGACAATGTATAACATCAGTTCTCTACCATTATTTATTGTTCTCGCGGTCTATAGAGATCCTGTACTTACCCCGAAGCACGCTTAGTGAGCGGAAGGAGTTTGGAGGGGCGTTTTGGAAATTTATGTACAAGTGGAGAATGGAGCACAGTGTGTGGTGATCAATTTGGAACAGAAGAAGCCCAAGTGACCTGCAGGATGCTTGGCTATCGCAGGTAATCTGTGTAACCCTTAAATTTTACATAACGGTTAAAAACACTATTACAAGGAGATTTGGGTTTAATGATGTTAATCTCCAGTGCTTAGGTGTAAATTATACAACGAATTTTAAATGAATAAAAAACTATTTTTGAATTGTGTGACAATATTTTGTTCATTAGTCGCCAAACAATGTAAGTTTAAAATAAATGCACTTACATAAAAGTGGCATGTCAAGGTAATGTAGCTGATATAGTTGACCTTTTTTGTAAACTTGTATAATTAATAAACAATAAGGTGTAAATATAATAGTAAGCTCAAAAAGAAACTAAGACATTTTTCAAGTATCACTTTTATCTTGACATAAAGTCTATTAGCCACTAGTAACTAGGCCTCTTTGTCCGCCTTCCGACGATCTGAGACAAACATGCTTACCTGTCGAGTGAGCCTAATGCTTTCGACAAAATAAAAACAGCAACATAATGATATTGACAGTTCTTAATTTTACACCCATAATGCCTACATATTTAGTCATATTAATTGTATTCTACTTGCTTTTACTTGCACATTTAGAAAAATGATGCAAAAGTATATTGACAAAAAGTTGCAATCAAAGGTTCTTGGTTACCAGAATTTTTGACAAATATTGTTAAGATACTTTCTACTGTATCTGTAACAGTTCAAAAGCAGTATCAGCTAGCTCCTCTGTGTATGGAGCAGGCCAAGGAAGTATCATACTCGACGATCTAAACTGCCGGGGTACAGAGGACAATCTAATACAATGCTCCCATGCTGGACTTTACAGACACAACTGCCAACACAGCAAGGACATAGGTGTCATGTGTATCAACAGTGAGTTGTGTCTCCAACTTTCTTGTGACAGTAAAAACGTGGTATAATTATGGAGTTGCTAGTAGAGGTTTTATGTTTCAAAATGTGATCATGTTTGTCGTTCATCCTATTTCTCAATGCATCCTCTATTCTCGAAACATAGCAATCTCATCCATAATACGTTCATGTGAACTTTTCCTAAGATGCTTCATGGGTACGATTAACGGGAACATGGCGCACCAGCCTACTCATGGGTCGCCCCGACATTCTGATTAATGGCGAATGGAGCATGTTGTGTGACATCAGCGTGACAACGGCAGCAGTTATTTGCAGACATCTCGGCTATCCATCGTGAGATATTTTAATATGTCAATCATTTTTAGCCTCAAGTTAGCAAGTAAAAAAATAGTATAAATTACTCGTTAAGCCCCTACCAGCAAAAGAAAGAAAATTTTTAAAATGCATACAAATTAAAGTTGTATGTTATTTCCTTCACGAAATTTATAACCATACACTGTAGCAGTTAAAATATGATGAGCTAAAAAGTTCTTAGTTTAGACGTAGTTCAGGTAACAGACATTTACACTATCGTAATTATGTATTCAAATCAGATATGACCTGAAAGGTGTTGGTGATAAAATGTCCTCTCATTATGGAAAGCGAAAGATGAGAGGTTGTAGTACACGATGCAACAGAACACTAAGTTCATGATCACAACTTATACCAATCTCTCTCTCTCTCTGCATATATATATATATGAATCGGCATATTTAGTAAAAAAAAAAGATCCTGCATTTTGTTACACTTACTACTAGAACGGTAGCAAAGGTTGTTGATGCTTCGACATTTGGACCTCTGCAAGGCCGATTCCTTAACGCCGTATTAAACTGCGTTGGTAATGAGACAAACATCTTTAGCTGCTTGACTTACGTCTATGGCTACATCAACAACTGTCCTACACGGCAAGGTGTTGGTGTCATCTGCAGTAACAGTAAGACATTATTTCTTGAAGCATCTTTTTATCTTCAATTTTTCTTTTACATTCAAAACATATTTTTTAACAGATTCTTAGAATTTCCTTCACAAAATATCTACAATTGTGAAGAAATTCATATGCATTATCTAAAAGTAAAAAAGTAAAACCTTCAGATATGGATATCTCTTTTATGATCAATTTACAGTAGTTGACAACCAGCATATATATAATATATCCACACACGCAAGCATACACCAATACCAATCGTCAGCATCATAATACAGACATCGTTTCCAACAAACAAAGAATTAAAGATGTATGACTTTCTTTGTGTTACAGCAAACCATTTCCTTTACATTGTAATAGCAGCTAATTCAGCAGCCAATAGTTATCCCCTAATAGAAGGAACAAGTATAATTCTGAAGTGCGAGGGAACCGAACGTGATCAGATGATAACAAACTTCACCTGGCCAGAGACTGCAGGTGGCCGTCCTTTCGGGGAATACCTGACCTTTGACAACGTGACGAGAGAACATAATGGAAGACAGGTGCAATGTGAAGGCAGCTATCTCTCCAGTGGAGTCAGACATTCTACAGTCAGTGAAATCCTAGTGTTGCAGGCTTACTGTAAGTTTGTGTCGTGATTGTTGCTAGAAAGCTTTTTTTCTTATAATTCTAGTATGCATGATGAATTGAAGTCAGTCATTATAACGTGACTAATGTTCCTAAAAAATGTTAATACGCTACATCCCAATGTAAATTTAATTTGTTAGTATGCTTTGTGACAATAATAGGTAAAGGATCAACGATATATTTGGTATATTATCCTTTGTTTCAGATCATCCTTTCATCAGCGTAACATTTCATGATAATGAATGTGAACCTGTCAACGGCTTTCCAAATCACTGCGCGATTACCGAGGGACACAATTTTACACTCCGATGTGAAGCTGACAGCAACCCTCCTCCTGCTTCCATCACGTGGTCTGGAAAAGTTAGCAGCAGTACCAAACATATGTCGATCGTATCAGCCAACAGATCACAACACGGTGGAGAATACATGTACTGTTGTCACACAGTCTGGTACTAATGACACACGTCTTCCTCTGACATCGTCGCATCGACTCACTGTCGTCATCAAATGTAATAGAATATTTTAAACTGTTATTGAGTACCAGTTCAATAAATCTTATTAATAAAATTTCATAATCATCTTTTTATCAAATATTAGTGTTTTTTTGATAAAATGGGGTTTTTACATTCTTTCTTTTTTTAATTTTGTTACTCTAGACCCATCGACTGTGCTGAGGTTTCGGTTCAATGGCGAGGACAACAAGACAGTCATTGTTGCTGAGAACTCCAGAGTGGACTTATTGTGTCAGGCTGACGGAAGACCCACACCTCAGATGTCACTTGTTAGCATCAAAGACAACAACCTCGTGTTGAACTCAACGTCTCCAGGTGACATACAGGTGATGGAAAGCACAGAAGAACTAAGCTACACAATGAATCAAATTCAGTGTCAACACGCGGGGGATTACAGGTGTGAAGTGAACAACGGTATTGGACATGACAGTCATACTGTAAAACTTCTTGTCTTGTGTAAGTCTGTATTTCTTTTATTCTTTCTTTCTGTTCTTATAAAATTTCGCATAAAAACATGTTTTAAATAATACAGTGCTATTGGCGATGACATAACAAGCTAACAAACAATGTTTTTCATCTCATAATTGTCAAAATTTACATCATCAACCTTATACATTGTATCATTGGATCGTTTGATGCATTCCATTTGTATGTGATTATACTGAAATACAATTTTAAAACTGTTTTTTGGTATCGTGTGTAGGTGCTCCGAGAAGAAATGAGTCTCAAGAGCAGGTTCATTTGCTGGATGTCGGAATTCCTGATGCTTCGCTCACACTTGAAATGACTGCGTACCCAACACCTTACGTAGCGGATGTAATGTACCTTGGAGAGGTTTCAAATGACAGAAGCAAGGGCGTTACGGTTGAGAACACGTTAAATGTCACGTGCCATGCCAGCACCAGTTCACCTTCCCTTGTTACCTGTTATGTCTCTATAGTCAATCTGACACAGGTTACTGAAGGCTTTTATACGATTGTCTTCAAGAACAGCATTGGAGAGTTGGACATTATGATTAAAATAGGGCGAGAAGGTGAGACAACGCACGACAGTCTTTTTCAAAATAGATTTTGTGATTGTCTTTGATATGTATATAATTTCCCAAAACGGTTGATGTTTTGCACATTTAATTTGATGTACATGTCTCCAAAACTATAAAATAAAGTTTATACCAAATATAAAGTCATGTTATGTTTCGACAAAACCTCCTTTCTTTCACACTACTTATAATTCTTTTATATATAGTTGACTGTTTAACGAAAACAACATGTGGTAACTCAGTGACAGGGACCAAGGATCAAACATCTTCCCTTCCAGTAGGAGCAATCGCTGGTGGAAGTGGTGCTGCAGTAGTCGTTGTTCTGGCTATCATCGTCGTTGCTGTTGTAACTCGGCGTTATAAACTAAGAGGTATGCAAATTATTGACTCATATTCTTTGCTTTGAGTGCATTTGTCAAATTTGCTTGAATGCCAGCTTTAAAGGGTAAAAATGTTATTTAAAGTACAAAATAACGAGAAGTAAAACTATTCTAGAATTATATACCTAATAAAATGCTTGCTGACAGAAAATATACTTTTTTCTCTGGATAAAACGAATTCTTTGTTAGTTACAGTACTTTTATATCATTAACGATGCCCTACTTTTTACAGAGCCCGACAGTCTTTATGACAGTCCGGACACAAGGCAACATTGCGAGTCTCACTACGGACCTTCAATGAAGAGAGGAATGACTAATGAGGTGTTTACAATGAGCGATGCAGTTAGCACTGAGCCTGGTGAGTATCCACTGGATACACATTTGTTTAAATCATTTTCTGTCGTTTGCAGATTAATGCGATAAATGTTTAACCTTAAAGAATCATATCCCTAAAGGATGTTTATAAGGCATAAAAAAATTAAAACAAACTTTTTTAATTCCTTGCGTATTTTCTTTGGACATCTTTCTTTTAGCTAAGTTACTGAATTATGTTGACTGAGGTAAAATATATATTAATCTCAATAACTAGCTTCGAATTAAAATGTTTAAATCGTAAATACATGCTTCTGTTTTACATACATTCAATTATGGTTTCAGAAAGAGCTGGATGTTGGAATATATGAAAATGTGACAGGGCACGCAAAAAATGCGTACAGTACGCATTAAAAGTTCAGAGACCCTTCAATTTTCGTCATGAAATTTGGCGAAGAACAGGGACCGCTTAAATCTGAAGAAAGGGTGGACCCCAAATTTAAGCCTTAGGACTTTGTCTATAAATAACAGAATCTAAAGCGCCTAAAAAGATTTTTTTAAGATAAACCTTTGACTGTCTGCACCTGAAAATTGTTGAGCTTTATTGTCGATAACAACAGTTGATTTCTGGACTGAGTCAAAAGAAAAAAAATTAGCAGGAGTCAATTTCTTATAATAAGGTTTATAAAATTAAAGTTAAAAATACAATATTAACAGTTGATATCCTTTTTAACTTACTTCTCATTCTTACTATAGCTAAGTAAGGCTAATAAGAAGCACACAAACTTACCTGGATTTATTTATCTTTATTTAAAATTTTTTATATTAAAGAAACAATACGGAATAACAACAGTATCTACCAGTTTTAAATGTGTCTTCGATTAATCCTGCCTAGACCTTGACAACTTTGGCGAAACCCCAAACTACGAATAACATTTCTATTTTATATTTGTTGATACATATGGTTACTGATTGGCTGAAAGGATTCTTAACTGATTCTTCTGAAAAAAAGCCTTGTAGCACACTTTGCATTCATCTTTCAGAGTAAAATGTTTCCGGAAACAATACTAAAATGAATAAATCAAGGACGTTTATACCAATGGTAGATACGTATAAGTATGTAACTAATATGTCATTTTATATTTGCCACTACATGTATTTGAATTTGAAACTTAATAAAGAAAATAAGCAATTGAGTCTTTTAAATGTTTTAAAGTGTTCTTGCTGCAGTCTCAGGAGCACGTGAGATATTTTAAGAGAATACTTACAATAAATTGCACATGGCACCAGTCACTAGACAATTTAATACTCACCTTGGTGGACAACACGTCCCCAGCCGCATCTTGCGATAGCGATATAGCTTTTGCATAAAACAAAAAAAGAAGTAATATACTTTTAGGCTAAATAGGCGTTTCAAAGGATTCTTTGCATCGGGTCTAAGATCTCTTCTTTCGCCTAGGCACTCCAACCCCTATCTTTTACGAAGGCAATGAACGATTGATTCCCGATCAAAGGCCATCCGGAAACTGCTTTAAAATACACAATTAAGACAATGGCGATTACATTCATGTTGCCTCAATGTATTAAGGTTACTGTAGCTCAGCCACTTTTAAAGTCTGGTGTTCGAATACATTTTGCTTCTGTGCACTGTAAGAAAGAATCATTATGTGCAGAAATAAATGACACTCGTGTTAGCCCTCCTGTCTCGTTAACGACCTTTCCGAATTAGTAAGCCCGTAAATCAACCGACAGAAATCAGATTGTGTCTTTTCAAAGAAAAACTGATGCAAGTGTTTTAGATTAAAACAAAATAATATAACTGTTAAAACAGACAGTACTGTAATAAACATCCACATGCACGCGCACACACACACATCGCATGGTAGAACCTCAGGTACTCTTACTTGACCTCCTCTCCGGTGACAGTCCTTCCCTTGCACCGTGTTAATAAGTACATCCTTGTTAGCAGTTAATTTCTGCGAAATCCAATATTCAGCGAAGGTCACAGAAAGTGGTAAGCCAATGGAACATGCCTTTTTTTCCCTAAACATAAAGTGAGTTTAAAGCCTGCAAGTGTTCTTTACACCTGTAGCAGTAGTATTAAAGTGGGGACAAAATGGTCTGAGGGCAAAGAAACACGAATAGTGTCCAAGGGGTTTGAACACCGTTTAATAATCTTTGGAAATACATGTATAATAAAAACACTGACCAGTAAGAAGAATAATTTTTAATTAAAATTAGAAAAAATAAATAAACTGCATTTTATTTGTAATGACCTGACATATTAAAAACGCATTTTATTTAAACATGTGGTCTAAATAAACCGTAGAATGTACCTGATGTTATGCAACGGCTTTTGATCTTCTAAGGGAAGAAACTGTTGGTACATGCACGAACATGTTCTATTGAAGACTGCCTCCCTTTGAAAGCTGCAAAATGTCAACCGATTAGATGTAAAATAATTCTTTTGATTGTTGCGGCCCTCTGCTCCTCGAGGAGTAAGAATGACTAAACTAATGCTTTTAATGATTAATGATTAATGACTGATGATCATCATGATGATGATGGTGATGGTGATGATGGTGGTGATGATGATGATGATGTATTTTTTGTGCTTTTAAAAAAGGTATTGTTCTTCCTCAAAGATTTTAAAGTTAGCGCTAAAAGAAATCAATTTAAACATGCGTTTTATTATTATAATAATAATTATATTTTTTATTATTATTATATGATATGCATTACTGGCTAAACATACTGGTATTGTGCGTAGCTTTAAATGCATCAGTATATTTTTACTTCCGTAAACAAACCAATTTAAAAGTAGAGAGAATTCGTGGAAAATGTAAAGTACGTTCTTGAAACGAGGACCAAGTGAATAGCCTGGTACCATGAACCATTATACACCACTGAAAATATTTAAGGGTCAAGTTTTGACTCTGACCCTTGTTGAACATTGGGATTGAAGTGTTATGACAGTGTTGTGTACATCAATCGGATAGAGACAAAACATTAGTTTCTTTAACTTTACCAGAATGCTTTATTCTGTAGTTACATGAAGGAAATTTTGTAAGTATAGACATTTAAAATAACCATTCAAGATTCGTTTGACACTCGTTAATTGGAATAAGCACACATCAAATCGTTTGACGAAAATCTAGGTAATCATCCAAGCAGAATTATAAGAAAATAGTTTTATAAATAGAGATATAGATAATTCGTGGAACTAGAAAAAAATTACTGCTAGTTTCAGAGGCTGACTTCAATGCTGACATTAAACTTTAAGCGACAGAGAAATCCCTTTGCGGAAAGAAGTTAACATGTTACAAAAAAATATTCAGACGATATAAACAAGCATAAAGTTCTAAACAAACATGCATTTTATTCCTCATACACATGAATTCAAAACTTATTAATCTATAAGCGTATAGGATTAAAATATCCGCATTGCCAAAAGAAGCTTTGATATGTATAAGGACAGTCATTCATTATAATTTTATAATGTCTACCACAGCAAGCTAATGTCTTTCAGGTTTTTTTAACGAGAATTTTGCTTTGTTTGGATTTTCATACAAACGCTACCACTAAGTTGTTTGTTAACCACATCATGATTGGCTATGATTCTACAGCCATTGTTACTTTGAGGAAGTACTTGAAAAAACTGTTTTCGAATTCGCAACCTGACTGGTTTTTGAATCTGTCGTCTAACTTCATCGCTGTTGTCCGTCGTAGAGACATTTCTGTGTTGCGGTTACAGCCTCAACCACATCATGGAAGTGAAGTTGCTTATGGTGAGACATATACTGATTATCCATCCTTATTTTTCATAAGCAGCTTGACAGTTTTTGTAATGCATGTGTGTTTATTTACGTGTTTGTGGTCAAATGAAACGCTTTGCATAGATATAGTTTTACAATATGATAACATATTTAACTTCCTAGCCACCATTGATTTAGTATATTTACGAGAGATGCTGTTTTGTTTTGTTAAGCATCATGTTTTATTTATACTATAAACTTCTAATCATTAGCACTAATAGAAAAAAAAGTCTTTTGCTGTACAAAATGTTTTTCTATTAGAAAAATTTCTGGGCATGTCTTTCATTGTCAAACAAACAATAACTACAATCTCTTTATAAAAGGCTTGAAAAATGAAGGTTCTGGTAGTTTAACAGTCTGGTTATATACGTGTAAGTAAAAGATTAATTTTTTGAAAAAAAAAAGTATTAAAATAAAGTCACTTGACAAAATTTGTTGGTGGATGATGTTAGCTAATTTTATTAGCTTGGTAATATAGCAACATTAACTGTCAAAATAGTAACATTAATTTCGGAGATGCTATGGACTATGGCTTTAAAACCAAATTAGAAATACGTGTTCATGTTTATTGACGCAGTCTTTATAAAGACCTCCAACAAAAAATTGCTAGAAAGGTCCCGTAGGGATTCTGAACCCAGGGGTTCAAGACATAAACAAAACGATATTTCAAACAAACAATCTCTTTGTTCTACAATTGTGATTTTTACAGGGTTTTCTATTCTCACTGATGGTGTCCGTCGCTCTGGCTTACAGCGATCAAAAGTATGTACACAAGTACAACTCTCATTACAAACTGCGCATACATACACACACGCTTGTGAACTTACACTCTCTCAATCCTTGTTTAATGTGAAATAGAGGTTGTTTTCAATTTTAAATGCATAAGTAGTTTCTTTGTTATTTATTCAGAGATTGTAGATGTAGAGGGGCTGCACTCCTTCTTTGTCCTTACATGTTAAGTAAAGTTGCGTCCCTTTTGAATGGTAATGCTACCAAAGAGCAGCCTCTCTAAATAGTTTCATTAAATATAGTTAATACATAATAGTCATTTGAACCACATTATCGTTGTAATATAACAAATATTAACAATAATACATCTCAAGTATTTCGTTTATACTTCAATACATTTATTCTGACCATGTGATCATTACTTGTTCTAGTTTTGAACCTGGACAGGTGTCCGTTCTGGATTCAGAGCATTCTAACCTCACACAAGAACAAAAAGATGCGAAGTTTGGCAGAGAACAACCATCGGAGGATATAGGTAAGCAATTATATGAAAAATAAACCCGATAAAAATGAGATCAAACGGAAACACATACAAAAACAAACGATGCTGTGATTTATTCTTCAAGCATACACAACTACCTACATCATGTTCACACTCCAAAAAAGTAAAAGCAACCGCAGACGACACAGTCCACCACAACCACCAACACAACATAATATTTAAAAGCAGTTTTTGCGTGTTCAGACTGTTTCAAACCAACTAAACTCTGATATATGTCTACTCTACACAGCAGTCTTATTATACAAAGGTGTCTATTTACAGGACAAGATCCTTCAAGCAACCGATTGCCTTCCAACTGTCCTGATCATGAAGTGAAACCTCCATGTCCAGGAGTAGACTACGCTCTTTACGGTTTTAATAGTCTAAAGGGATCACCACTAGCATCAGGTGTTGATCCTGGATTTACTCTTCCAATATTCAATGCTGAATATAACTCAGGCTCTGTAACCCCCGACTGTCGTTACACAATGCCTCATGGTGTAGTTCTTGCACCTGACATATCATGTGTACCCTCCTTCAGGTCAGAGGTCGTTCAGACGCCGTACGACTTGACCAAGTTCATGGGTCGAACAGCAAGACTTGATGATGGTGGTTGGGGACCTCCATTTGTTGCCAGCCTTTCCTTTCAGGAAACCGTTGCTGAGCTTAGACAGAAAGTCTTTATCATGTCAACAGCATCCTGCAGCGCATATCGTGTTTCACGTCTGCAACTGGAACCGCCGGCTTTTCATTCAATGTTCCTTGAGTGGATCCTAAGACTTAATAATACAAGTGATGAGAACACCTACCTGGAGTTCCTTGACACATACGGCACACACTTTGTGTCGCAAGCACGTCTTGGAGCCTCGCTAACAATGGTGCACAAAATGGAAAACAACATTTACATGCAGCATGAAGAAGATGAATTTACGGCTGCTGCAAGCTATTCCTCCATTGCACTCCTAGGGCACACCGAGACCTTGACCCCCGATCAAAAGAAAAAAACAGACGAGTTTCTAAATAAGGTAGAAACAATACCGATTGGTGTTGGAGTCTCTCCCCCTTCTGGAGCTAACAGCTTGTCGTGGCTCACAGCAGTTAAGGCTGACCCTATTGCCATCAACTATGACCTAACTTCAATTGATACCTTGTTTTCAGAAAGGTTCATGGGTGGATCGAGTCCTTTACAAAGCTTTTCAATTGACTACGTGACAATCAAAAGTCAAATCATAAGTATTAAGGAAAGATATTGTCCATCTTTAAAACAAAGAGGTCAACTTTCTGACTGTGAAGATCCAACGCCTGGATTTAGTCTGCGTAGTACGAGGTTAGTAGGTGATGCCGAGCTAAAAGCTACTGTGTCTACTGAACAGTGCATGGAAGAATGCTCTAGACGTCCAAGATGTGTTGCCCTCAGCTTTTGTTCTTATTGTCAGAGCAACGAGAATGGACCAAATTTTGTCAACTATTCGAAGAGAATAACATACGCAGCGTTGCAAAGGACTCACGATGGCAAACTACCATCTTGCTAAACAGAATACACACACTGTTGAATTTAAAGAATATGACTGCTATTACTGATCTCACATCTGAGAGTCGCATTGTATCTACGAGGTACGGTTGTTATACCTCTTGTCTCGATCACGACTTGTGTCTTGCCTTCACACTCTACAACACCAATGGGACAACTCTCAAGTGCACATGCCACAAAGGGTCACTTCTATCCTTGAACAAGGAACCGAGTTCAGACCTGTATTTCATTTCTCCACGCGCAAAGAGCATTTTGAGAGATGAGAAAAAGACATCCCTTGCACCATCCTTCTTTTTAAAGGACTGGCTCGTGGCAGACTGCACCAGCGATAACGACTGTCCTCAGAAGAACGTTGTGTGCTTTAAAGACAGATGCCTTTGTCTACCAGGTTTCTTTTTTTCAACACGTGATAACACTTGTATTGCAAGTGAGTATAAATTTATCTTCTGATTCTGCAAAACACAAAACCACACATTTTTTATAAAACTAGAAATTAGGAAATGGCTTGTTTCAAAACTCCGCCATTGTTAAAGACAAGAAAAAGCAAATAGTTAATGACAGTTTTATGTTTTCAAACATTTGTACTAAAATGAAAATACCTGTTGACGCATTACAGAAAACATGCTTAGATAGATCACTTTAGTTTCTTTTTTATAATTTTTATCAGCATGCAGCACAGCCGACCTACAGAATACCTTCATGGAGTATCCGGAGAGCGGAATAAGGGGACATAACATCGCTGTACTGGATGGACTGACTATAGAAACGTGCAAGAAACTTTGTATCACGACTAACAGCTGTCTAACAGTTGATTTTAGAGGTGTGTAACAAACAGTTCGACAATCAAGTTTGTGCAGAATTTTGTGTATTGATATTACATAAAAATAGCATATCCAAATTTAACTTAAAACAATAAATTTTAATGCAAACTTCAAAAAAGATTACATCTTCATTATTTTTTAATAATTGTTTATTGTTGGGAAATAATCTTTATATTAAGTGAGAATATTTTTCAGGTTTTTTTGTAGAACTTTGCTAAAGCCTGTCATGCATGATGATTTAGATGTCTTTAAGTAAGAGAAAATAATAATTAAGATATCCTCTTTAGAACTTGACAGTTGCTGAAGCCGATTGGTTCTTTCTTTCAATACTGCCAATCATTTTTGCTTCATCAAAAATTATTAAATTACATGTGCATACAGGAAAAATTGTCTAAAAAGTCACAATCAGCCCCAGTTAGCATGCAGTAATTTTTATTTGTGATTCACACGCCAGCCAAGGGAGGGCGCTGCCTGCTGCATGACGTCACATCGCTAACAGCCCAGGTAGCCTGGTATCCTCACACCAGTAGAGGCTGGACCCACTACCAGAGAACCTGCATGGACTCTTCAGACTCGTATCCTGGACCACTGTGGTACAACTCACCGTGTCGCAACAAAGTAGACTGTCCTGACCCCAACAGCTGGTGTCTGTTGGGAAGATGTGGATGCGTGGCTGGCTTTTCTTTGGACATAAATGACATGTCATGTGGTTTAGGTAAGCACAGTTTTAGCTAACTAGTTTGAAAGATTATGAATATCAACTTAACGTGTCTTTGTTAGCCAAAGACGCAAGACTTATTTTTTTTTAAATGCATTGGGTTTGTAGTTTTTTTTTTTTTTAAATGTACTTTTATTATGACACGTTGGTGTGAAAATTAGTCATTGTGGTCACTATTATTATCAATATCATACACAATGAAGTCGTGTAGCAAGGGACAGCTTCGGTCCTACACTTATTATTTGGCGTTTGATACTTTTAATTGGTTTATTATAAATAATAATAATAAACGATTACCAGTGAAATTAAATTTTTTTAAAAAGTTATTTCTGTCTTAAACATTCTCTAAAATAATCGCGCATTATATATTTGTTACGATGTAAAAGAATCCTGCCGTGACTGGCAGAGGAGAGGTGTAAAGTCTGGTGTATACAGTGTCATTACGGCGGGTATCTCGACAAAAGTTTGGTGTGACATGGACCACGGTGGCGGATGGTTGGTACGTTGTTTGCAAAACCAGATGTATCTACAACTACTGCATTCACACTGTTGTAATGCGCCTAACAACGATTTTATCTAGTATATAACATTAAATGTTTTTGTGTAATTGTTATTTGCTCATTTGTTCGGTTGCAGACGTGCCCTTTGTCGTACTATGTTTACCTTTTTTTAGAGACATTCAAACCATCGCTGAAGTTCCTCATTTATGATAACACATGAAACTACAGTAGAAACAGTAGGTTAAGTATTTATGAAAGGTCTACAACGCTGAGTACAGACCCAAGTTTTCTAAAAATATATCACGGTAGGTTTTCCAAAGACGTCTTGACGGTTCGGTAGACTTTTACCGGAAGTGGACGGACTATGAGCAAGGTTTTGGTGACGTCACCGGAGAGTTTTGGCTTGGTAAGAGAGATATCTCTTTCGATTTCCAAAGATATCACATTTCATCACATTTTTGTAAATTTATCCTGTGTGTATTTTAAGGCAGTGTATTTGTGGTAATAAATCACATTGCTTGCGTTCTTCAAAAAGGTGCA
The DNA here is from genome assembly GCF_003073045.1 of Pomacea canaliculata. Taxonomy (NCBI): domain Eukaryota; kingdom Metazoa; phylum Mollusca; class Gastropoda; order Architaenioglossa; family Ampullariidae; genus Pomacea; species Pomacea canaliculata. Next base: position 28,683,453 of record NC_037596.1, read on the forward strand.
GTATTTTAGTATTTCGTATGTCTGTCAGGATTATACAAGATTCACAAACTTACACAAGGCAGACCTCATCGACTCCGTGTTGACCTCATGGAGGTGAGTGGAGAACGTCACTATGCTGAGTACTCGGCATTCAATGTGGGCGGTCCTGATACAAAATACCGACTCCAGGTCTCTGGTTATTCAGGTGACGCAGGTAAGTATAGGATGATTATTACACCTGGCTTAGTCTTATGATATACGTAAATCTGTGCTGATTATTGTATAGACACATTTTTAAAACAGGCACTGTCACAATGGGAATTCGGCAATTTAAACTCGACATAAGCTACGCGATGTAGTAGCCAGGTGACACACACACACACAGCTGTCAGTGTTATATTGAACTTAGCTGTGCAAATGTTCAGGATGAATAAAGATAGCTAATGTGCTGTACAATAATTTATAACAAGTAAAAACAATTTAACACCTACATTTATTCGGGCTTGAGGACACATACAGTTTACAACATTAATTTTGTTCTTCATTATTCAGCTTGTAACTTATACACGTACCTTGAAAACTTACACTCGTAATTTTTTATTAAAGATCAGGTTGATCAGACTAAGCTGGTTTCACGCGTAACATGTTAATAAGTGAAAATACTTTAGTGAATAATTCGTGGATAGATTATTGATTGTCGATATTTTAAAGTTACAGTTCTCTTTAACGTTTTTATCTGCCAGATGCTATGAGAATTTTTTGTTATCCTTTTGTTGATTCTATAGGTGACAGCCTAAAAGTACATAACAACCAAGGTTTCACCACACACGACCAAGACAATGACAATTACACTACCGCTAACTGCGCGGTATATTACCACGGCGCCTGGTGGTACAGAAATTGTCACGACTCCAACCTCAACGGACGTTACAAGCATGACGGGGCCGTTGGTTATGACGGCATTGCATGGTATTATGCCAATAATGATAACAGAGGCTTCATTTTCTCGGAGATGAAATTCAAAGCAGTGTGACATTGCATAAACTCTCTTTAACCCAAGCTTAGTATACTGGGTGCTTGATGCTGATGTTGTGGTGACATAACTCTAGCGTGACCTGTGTAGCTCTTGATTTTCTCCCAGGATACCAATATGTTATTCTCAATGATTAAAACAACTCTATTTTCCCTTTCTGTGGGTCTTACGGAAATTTTTGTGCCTACGTGTGTATCTGTATGCAAAACCCATTGCTATACTCTAACTACAAATCAAATATTTACGAATATATGTCTATTATATATATTGTCTTTCTAATTCCTAGACAAGGCAGATATGATCAAGGTGTAAATACCATTAGGCGCTGAAGGTGGTTGATTTCGTGCTTTACCGGTGAACTAAATAGCCTTGGCCTTTCTTCTGTTGTCTGAAAGTCTTCCTGCTTTTAGCATAATTTCACATTTAGTCATCAACGGACATATTGCATTATTTAATACTAGAATTATAAAAGGTAAGATATTGTAAAACGCTTAGCTAAAGAAATTAAAAACGATCTTACATTATGAGTGATGTTGAGACAAAACTGGTCTAGCAATAATTTCTAACTAAACGTCACTTTTATGATAAAGATGAAACAGCTGTGTTGTTCAGCAGTCTGAGAGATAACTATCAACACATCATATCTATCTTTATATTAGAGTACCGCAAACAAAACCTGGAGAAAGAAAAGTACCTTCTTCAAAACCCTTTTTTTCGGCGGTATAAAACTTTAAATAATCTTTACCTCTCTGCAAACAGACGCGATAATTTTGTCGACATTATATAAATGGTCTTTTGAATTCTGATTCCCGCTATGCTCAGTTACATAGACTTTACAAAGTGGACATACAGATCATATGTTTATGAAGAAACATTGTCCATGAATACTTCAGCGATGTATCGTTCTAAGCTTTAATTTTGTTATATATCTAGTCTGATTTTATTCTTGATTTTTATTGTTTTCTTAACTATTCCTGTTACTGTAAGCTTTAGCATGGATATCCCGTTAGAGTCTTTTCTATTTTGATAATGGTATTGTCCTACGTCCAATGTTCAAAAGTGACAGAGAAGAAAAATAACTTTAAACATACACTGTATGATGATGATGATGATGATGATGATGACGACGACGTCGACGACGATGATGATGATGATGATTATTACTTGGTATGCATTACTGGAAACAGACTGCTATGATGCATATATAGGCAATGTATGAATATATCAAAACAAACCACTTTAAAAGTAAGGGAAATTCGTAATCATCTACTTAAGTACGAGGACCAAGTGCAGAGGTCGTACCATCAACCTTTATACTCCATTCAAAATGCTCAGGACTCAAGTTTTCAGTCTCACCGTACCACCTAGGTCTAGGTTCGTCGTTAGACAATTAAATGAAGTGCTATGAAACTTTTTTGTGCAGCAGTCTGAAGAAGATAAAATTTTACTTTATTGTAACTTTATTATTATTCTTTCAAAAATTATAATTATATAAAATACTTTTTATAAGTATAGACATTTCAAAGTAACCATAGTAACCTACACGAGCTTTACGTGAGGAGCGATTAATTGAGACTTAGAGACGCTCTCCACCACCAGTTTGTTAACCAGGAGCAAATTATTCCACTACTTGTACTGTTAAAGAATAGACTAGGGAAGATAACCCTGTCAAAGAAGTTTAGGTGTTAATAGAATCTAGACAAATGCTTTTTATAATGAAAGTATTGGTCTGAGCATAAGTGTTCTGAGAACAAAAATTCAAACGGAAAAAGCGTCGTCCACAGACCAATGCAAACGTATTTACGACTAAAGCAACCTGTCCACTGACGGGTATTGGCTGTGGTGTTACTTGCTAATGAGATGGGTGTCACCAAATGAATACACCCAGGACATAATGAATTGTATCAGTACAGAAATATTTTGGAGTTGTCCCGACTCAGTCCAAGCCCCCTTTAGGCACACTCCGCTTACTCCATAATTTTCTACCTACGGATTATGTATATTGGTCTTAATGCTTGCTAATTCTTATTCTTATTGTACGTGTGACATTATGTGTACGTGCGTGTGTAATAGTGCTTTCGTAGTTGGGGTGTGTGTGTGTGTGTTTCGATAGTAAAGCATTTGGCTCACGTCCACACGAGGAAATGCGCCTTAGAATTATTATCGTAAATAATAAAAAAAATTCTGTTATTATAGTTCTTAAATTATTGAATAGATGACTAGATACGTTTGTTTTTGATTCTAACCTAATTAACTACTAGAGTGAGATTATATAATACTCGTATATAATTGTTATGTGTTCGTGACCGAAATGAAGCAATAGATGGTATAAGATCGTAACATAATCTCTGTGACTATAATGGGGGCTCTCTGTCTTTTCAATTATAATTTTGATCTGTATGGGCGATCATACCAACTCTCAACTCGTGTTTCGTGCTTGGCACACACTAACACTAATTTGCGGCCATTCAGCAGCCCAGGATGTTACACTTACAGAATCCTATAAATAACAGACTTCAATTGCAACGACCTCATTGTTATTCAGTTGTTCTGTTTGACAACGTCCTTCGTTCATTTGAAGAGTATTCCTGTATGGGAGCTACAGCCACAACCACATCATAGAAATGAAGATGACTATGGTAAGACAGTTGCAAATGATTGTTAATACTCATCTTTTATAAGCATTGAACAATACTACTAATAATAATACATTAATACATTACTAAATAAATAAATATATATAGGTTTTGCATGCAGTAGATAAATGGAATCAACTCCGAATATAATATTTAAAGCCGGATTTCTTATTAAAAGATAAAAATACTTTAAATTGTTGACATTTGATGTTATACCTACGTGCGTAATTATTTTCTAATGTCCTAGCTTCTTTACTTTCTATTTTACTATCTTTATAATAGTATTTCCGTGTTCTTAGGTCGCTTGGTAGCAATATAGATGATTGTTATTATGATAACAATCAAAACTTACAATAATTGTGATTTTTACAGGGTTTGCTTCTTTTATTGGCGATCGTTGTAGCATTTATTCCAAATGTTTCGGCACGAAGCAAACAAAAGTATGTATATAGGTACAATTGTCACTACATAGGCACACTTAAGCATACTTTATCTCTTTTAATATCTCCTTTCCTTCCTTCCTTTACTTATTAGAACTGAATCGCCGTATCATTCTTGTGTGTGTGTGTGTTTGTGTTTTGTTGTTATTGTGTGTATGAATTTCTGTAGTTGCCACAAAGGTTTTGCAAAATATTAATTCTACTATTCCCTGTCTAGGGTATAGAATCTAGTGTTTTATCAGAAATTAACAAGTGTGATGAAAATGAAATATTTTCTCATGTTATTTAAATTTATTATGTTCATGCTGACCTCAGTATGTGTCTTGGCTAGTTTTGAAACAGGACATCATTTAGTCCTGGAACCAGAACATTCTGACCTCAGCGAAAACCAAGTGAAGGCTAAGTCTGACAGCAAACAACAGTCACGAGAAAAGGATGCTGGTGAGAAACTATGTGATAGTTGAACACACGCACACACATATATATATATATACTCTTTCTCTCTCACACACACTCCTTCTGTCTCTCTCTCTTTCACACAAAAACAAAAACACACCCATAAATACACACACTCTTTCCACACCTTCCAGAAATATAAAAAACAAAATATAGAAATTATATGTCTGATAAAACAGATACAAAAGCATACGACATGTAAAAAAACACAAGATGACTATACTGCACAACTTAAACAGCATAGACACCCGTATATTTTCAGGACAAGACATTCTGAATGACCAACCGCCTCTCCGATGTCCCAGGCAAGTCAACACCCGACTACCTGGAGTCGACTTTGCTTTGTACGGGTACAACAGTCTGAAGGGTTGCCCACTGGCACCAGGTCGCGATCCTGGCTTCACCTTGCCCATATTCTCTGCTGACTACAGTGCAGGTCACGTGATCACGGACAATAGTTACAGCGTGCCACGTGGGGTGATTCTTGCACCGGATGTGTCATGTGTAATGTCCTTTACCTCAGAGGTCATTCAGACGCCCTATGACCTCACCAAGTTTATGAGTCGTACAGCGCAACTCGATGGCGGCGGTTGGGGGCCTCCATTTGCGGCCAACCCATTCTTTCAGAAAATTCTCGCTGAATTGAGACAAAAGGTCTTGATCGTGTCATCAGCCTCTTGCAGTTCATATCTTGTTTCGCTTTTACATTTACAGCCACCGCCATTCCATTCAATCTTTCTACAGTCGGTCATACAACTTAATAATACAAGTGATGAACACCTTTACCTGGAGTTTCTTGACACCTACGGCACACACTTTGTCTCACAAGTCCGCCTGGGAGCTTTGCTAACTTTTGTGCACAAAATGGAGACTAGCAACTACAAAAGGTATGGACAGGGTCACGTGACAGCTGCTGCAAACTATTTATCTGCTTCGCTACTTGGAGAGTCTGAGACCTTAAGTTCCAATCAGAAGAAACAAGCAGACGAGCTTCAAAGTCAAGTAGAGACAAGTACAATAGGTGTTGGGGTACCTCCCACTACCAGCGCCAGTAGCTTGGCCTGGCTTACAGAAGTAGGGAACAATCCGGTCGCCATTAACTATGTCTTGACTCCAATAGATCTTCTGTTCTCAAAAACATTTGTCGGTGACTGGGGTCCTCTAAATCACGATTCTGTTGATCTTGACAAGATAAAAACCAAACTAATAACTATTAAGAAGAAATATTGTCAGACTTTAAAGAAGAAAGGTCAGTTGTCTGACTGTGATGAGTACACACCGGGATTACATCTCAGTCGTACAAGGCTAATCGGTGTCTCCATCTTTAGTGAGTTTGTAACTGCTGAACACTGTATGGAGGAGTGTTACAAGCTTCCTGACTGTGTGGCCGTCACTTTTTGTCCCGAGTGTGACAGTAACGACAAGGAGTTTGAACTTTGTCAACTTTTACAAGACAGTCGCACATGCAGTGCTGCGAACAACTCTCAGTGGCAAACAACCATCTTTCTTAACAAAATTCAAACATCGTTTAATGTGCAGAATACGACGGTTGCTCCTGACTCAACAATTGAGTCTAAGAATCTCATTGTATCTTCCTCACATGGCTGCTATTCCTCTTGTCTCGATGAAGACAAGTGTCTGGCCGTCACAGTCTACAAAAGCACTGAGTCAACTCTGAAGTGCACACGCCACACAGGCCCTATTCAGAGTTTGAAAGAGGAAACAGGTGCCGACTTGTATTTTGTGTCACCACACTCAAAAAGGTTCATGACATCCTGCATCAACGATAATGGATGTCCTGAGAAGAACACGGTGTGCTTTAAAGATAGGTGTCTTTGTCGTCCTGGGTTCTTCTCATCAACACGTGACAATACTTGCTCTCAGAGTAAGTAAATATGAAATTAAATACCGTAGACCATACTACCTAAACGCTTGTAAAACTCAAGATTGGTGACAGGAAAGCAAGGGAATATGGTACACTAGACTAACCACCCAAAATAGAATGAAAATAAAAGATAAAAAGATTACAATACTCGTTCATAGTTTCAGTATGTATTTTCTAAAAGAGTTAATTTAAACTTACAACGCCATGTTTAAACATATTACTTCCACTAAATGAATTACTAATGTTCACATTAATCTGAATTAATCAGCATGCAGCACTGCCGACCTTCAGAACACATTCATGGAGTACCCGGAGAGCGGCATACGGGGACATAATGTCGTTGTACGGGATCAACTGACTTTAGAAGGATGCAAGACTTTGTGTGTCACAACTTATGGTTGTCTGACCTTTGACTTCAGAGGTTTGTAAAATGTATTTTATTTGTCGTAGTTACGATATAAGAGCTTCCACTGCTTACATATGCACAATCACATCCCAGAGAAATTGTAAAACTCACTTTAAGCTAAACATATTTCTGTTTTCTATTTACCTTTTGTTTGAGTGTAGTGATAATACTTATATTACGCCTACACACTTTTTGTTCAGAATAAATTGAATTTGTGAAGTACGAGATGTAGAATGTATAGTGTTTACACAATTTCTGTGTTTATAATAAAGATGATTTACCTATTGTTTTAAGATTTCTTTCATAGACAAAGATGATTGTTTAAGATGTTGAGCTTTCTCTTCTCAAGTGCAAACTGTCTTCACCTGCAGCTATTGTTTTACCTTATGTCTGCTATTCTGGACAACTTAAAAATAATTAAGTTAACTGGTTTGAAGAGTATATTGTATGTGCACAAAAGAATAGTGGTATTGACTTTAATATACAATTTTATGATCGGAACCATCAATGCCAATAACTTGTGTTCTGTTATCTCACCCAGCCAAAGGAGGGCGCTGTCTGCTGCATAACATCACAGCTCTTGACGTGCCATTAGCCTGGTATCCACACACCAGTAGAGGCTGGACCCACTACCAGAGAACCTGCATGGACTCTTCAGACTCGTATCCTGGACCACTGTGGTACAACTCACCGTGTCGTAGTGACTTCGAATGTCCTGACCCCAACAGTCGGTGTCTACTGGGGAAATGTTTATGCCCCACTGGTTTCCTTTTGGACCAAACTGACGTCTCGTGTCAACTTTTTGGTGAGTTAATATTCATTGACATATTCTGCAAGTTCGCTGCTTCTTAAATTACTGAACATGGGGTGGGGTTTAACTTTGTTATCCACAAGAATCAAGGATCTAGCATTTCTTTTATATAACTGATATTTATACTCCCTTTTATCCTGTTATGGAGAAAGCTATTGCGTAGCAAATTCTAGCATTCTAAATGATAATAACAATAATTTGTTAGAGTCTAATAAGAATTATATACACTCTTGACACTGTTTACACCTCTAAAGAATCGTGTAAGGACTGGCAGAGGACAGGCGCCATCTCCGGTGTATACAATATCACCGCTGCAAACATGTCGTTGGAAGTCCCATGTGACATGAATAACGGCGGTGGCTGGCTGGTACGTTGAATGTCCTTTAAAGTCTATATATATATACGTGTGTCAAGTAGAGCATTCGATTTGCTTTCAACAAGTGACTTGTGTCTGAAAATGATTTGTATTGGCTGTATGTTCAACTGACTGTTCATTAGTCACATTAATGTTATTTTGTTACACAACTTACATCAGTCTGGGTTGTTGCTCCCACTGAAAATTATAATTTATGATTTGACATACCGCGTGTGTTATTAAAGTAGACACCGGCCTTTAAGCTGCAAGATTTCGTCTACAATTTACTTCTGTTCTCAGCAAATATGTAAAACATTAGAAACTGTGTCAACGACAGGTTTTCCAGAGACGTCGTGATGGATCTGTTGACTTCTACAGAAGCTGGAAGGACTATGAGCAAGGCTTTGGTGACATCACTGGAGAGTTCTGGCTTGGTAAGGTTGACAGTTCTTTTACTTTGCCCATGGTACGACAAGCACATTTGAAATGTGTTCTTCACAATAAGTCGCTCAAATGTTACAGTATGTTGCATTTTATAATTTTTTTTTGTATTAGGTTTATACAAGATTTACAAACTTACACAAGGCAGACCTCATCGACTCCGTGTTGACCTCATGGAGGTGAATGGAGAACGTCACTATGCTGAGTACTCGTCATTCAGTGTTGGTGGTCCTGACACAAAATACAGACTCCAGGTTTCTGGTTATTCAGGGGACGCAGGTAAGTATAGGAATATTATTACACCTGGCTTAGGCTTATGATATACATAAATCTGTTCTGATTAAGGTGTAGACAAATTTTTAAAACATGCACTGTCACCATGGGGAATACGGCAATTGAAACTCGACATAAGTTCGTGATTTAGTAGCCAGGTGACACACACACACACAGCTGTCAGGGTTATATTGAACTTAGCTGTGCAAATGTTCAGGATGATTAAAGATAGCTAATAGGCTGTACAATAATTTATAACAAGTAAAAACAGTTTAACACCTTCATTTATTCTGGTTGAAGACACATACAGCCTACAACATTAATTTTGTTCTTCATCATTCAGCTTGCGACTTATACACGTACCTTGAAAACGTAAACTCCTAATTTTTTATTACAGATCTGGTTGATCAGACTAAGTCTGTTTCACGCATAACAAATTAATAATTGAAAAGACATTAGAAAATTCTTAAGACATAGATTATTGATTGTCAAATTTTGAAGTAACTGTTCTCCGAAACGTTTCTACCTGCCATATGTAATGGTATCTTTTATCTTCTTGTGGATTTTATAGGTGACAGCCTAAAAGGACATAACAACCAAGGTTTCACCACACACGACCAAAACAATGACAATGCCACTACCACTAACTGCGCTTTAAAATACCACGGCGCCTGGTGGTACAGAGCCTGTCACGACTCCAACCTCAACGGACTTTACAAGTTTGACGGGGCCTTTGGTGGTGACGGCATTGAATGGTATAAAGCCCATAATGATAACAGAGGCTTCACTTTCTCGGAGATGAAATTGAAGGCAGTGTGACATTACAGTCCACTCTCTTTACCCTCAGCGTAGGATACTGGATGCTTCATGCTGATGTTGTGTTCACATAACACTAACGCGACCTATGTAGCTCTTTGTTTTATCTCATGATAATAACATGTTGTTCTAAATGATTAAAACAACCCTGTTTTCACTTTCTATGGGAGATTCTTGTGGAGATTCTGGTGTGTATGTGTGTATATGTATACAAAAGTCAATACTATATCTTAAATACAAACTGAATACCTACGGATTTATTTTTCAAGTTCACAAACAAGACAGAAATGTTCAAGGTGTAAATACGATTAGGTGCTGAATGTAGTTTACAGCAGACGTTACGGGTGAATTAATAGTGTTGGCCCTTCTACTGTTCTACTTTGTCCAAAAGTATTCTTGCTTAATATAATGAGCTAATTTTCCCATAATTTCACGTTTAGTCATTAACGGACACATTGCATTATTTAATACTAGAATTATAAAAGGTTAGATATTGTAAAACGCTGAGCTAAAGAAAATAAAAACGATCTTACATTATGAGTGATGTTGAGACAAAACAAGTCTATCAATAATTTTTAACTCAGTGTTTCTCTCAAGATAAAGATCAGACAGCTGTATTGTTCAGCAATCTGAGAAATAACTATCAACACATAATATCTATCTTGACATTAGAACCACCTTTGAATAGTGCTTTAAACTTGTAAGGGAATCAATTTCTTGTCTTTTTATCATTTATCATGTGGTATATCTGACCAAATGTGTGTTTAAGAACATTATACTATCACCTTGCAGGCGCTGACTGCCTTACTGCATTCAAAATAATTTGTTATTTTCCTTCGGCTATAATTTAAGACAACCATAACTATGCTGCTCCTTAGCCCGATTAAAGAACATAAAAACAGAAAACAGTGTGTGTATTTTTTTTTTTGAAAACTGATGCAAGGGTTTTAGATAAAAAAAATGATAGAACTGTTAAGACAATAAACACACATTCACACACAGACAGACAAATGCACGCATCCAAGGTGTTTATTTACAAGACAAGAGCCTTTAAGGCTAGGCACCTGCCAAAAAAAAAACTTTTACGTTTCACGCGATAGCGTGGATTTTTTTGTATCAGCTATTTAGCCCTTGACTGAAGGTTCAAAAAATAGTTTTACTGCACTTGTCACACCATCGGTTGCCATGGAAACAAACCAAAATGGCGCCCAAACAAACATTTTGAAAAATACAAAACTTCGTCAATTTTGTGAGTAGACTCGAACTTTTTATTGAAATAGTTACTTAAAAGACAGATCTACATTTCTATGAAAAGAGATTTTTGCAAAATCAGCTTAGGTTTTTTTTTTATGAATTTTTTTGTAAAACACTGTGTTAAATTTCAAGAAATTTTGATTAAAAACAGTATAACTACAAATTACTAAATATTTCTTTAAAATCGTTCATAGAAATGTTTATATATGTATGAAGAATTACTCAACCAAATTGCACGACTATATCTCTTGTCGATAAAAAGTTTTGTCCTTTTGAAGTAAACAGTCTGTACCCAAAACAAGAAACTGAGAAAACGAGGAAAGAAAAACTGAAAGTTTAGTAACTACTAAACTACTAAATATTTTTTAAAAGTGCCCTCATTTAAATGTTGACATGTATATAAAGAAACTCTCAACCGAATTTCATGACTATATCACATGTCAATATTAATTTACAAGCTTTTGAACTAACCAAGCTTACCAAACAAGAAACTGAAAAGGCAAGGGAAAACAAACTAAAAGCTTAGTAACTATTAAACCAATAATTAGTTTTTTTTAAAAGCTCTCATGGATATGTTTAGATATGTATAAAGAAACCTTCAACCAAATTTTAAGCCTGTAGCACATGTTAATATAAAGTTATAGGGTTTATAAGTAAACAAACTGTAACATAAACAAGGAACGGAAAAAGCGAGAACAGAAAGTTCAAGCTTAGTAACTTTGTTTTATCTAAGCCTTTCATGTAATTTACCTGTTGAATAAAAACTATAACCATCTTTCAATGTGTTACTACACATAACTTTAACATTACTAATAAAATTAATTATTTTGTTCACTTTTAGAAAAGTCAACATGGTTGTGTTGTGTACCCAAATGTTGACCAGGCTTCAGAGAAGTACACAGTAATAAAAACAATGGTGTTTGCAAACATTGAGCAACACAGTTATAGGTTTAGTTAGTTATATAGAAGTTCAGTGTCCACTAGCTTCATGGTTTTATGCCATTTATAGTCCTTTGCTATCTAACATTTAGTGATGCTGTCTCGCATATTGCTTTAAATTTTTGTGAGCATCTACTGAAGTAGCAGCATTAGTAGGAAACACTCTCATCTTTCTTAGCCTTCAGTTGCAGAGTGATGGGATGAACATCAACATATAATTCTTTCATTAAAGAAATTATTTCAAAAGCTTATAGTGGAGTATAACCAATTCTTGCGTCCTTATGCTCCACTGGGGGCGAATAGGAATAAGAATAACCTATTCATGAAATCTAGAGATACATCATTGTGCACCAGAATTTGGGCAGCTGCTCATGTTCTGTTCCTCTGTATGCTAGGATTATTTTATGAATTATACTTCTGTAGTCACATGGATTAAAGATGTTTGATTTTTGTGGCTAGGTGGTTTTTTTTTTCTGTCAAAAATTTATGGGAAAAGCACCAGCTGTCTGGCCTTTTAGGGGGCTGACAATGATGTGCTCTCTAGACACTGAATGGCTTCAAACTTGACTAGATAGCAGTTTTCTTTCTGATTGTTAGGAATGCTATACATAAATGTCTTCACAAATTCTGTTTGTTACATTTGGTTTGAGTAAGACAATCCAACCCCCACCCAACCTTTGTTATCTATGCAAATGATGTAAGCTCTGTTTCCCTACATTCCTGACAAAGTACATAAATAACTAGCATTGCAAGTTCACTCAAATTTGTAAATGTTCACATCTAGTCCTGATTACTACCGAGATTTGCAGCAGAAATTAAAACTTCGCTTTATTTTCAGCTCGCTTACCACATGACTGGTGCTGATTTCGACAGCCGAATTCCGTTCACTAAGTTACATTTTTTTAGCTGCTACGACGGTCTAAGAATGTCCACGTGGTTTTTATTCTTTCGCACGTGGTATTGTGAGAAGAAATGAGCGTCTGACAGGCACAATGAACATTTAATATAAAGCGTTAATGTCTTAGAACGAAAATATCACAGAACTAGCTTTGAATTAGTGTCGCCATTGTTTACATCCGGAGCCCATGACAGTTGCCTTGTGGGATACCCGAGCACTGCCGAAGTGTGTTCGTGTGACCTATGACCACGTGAAGGTCGGCGTTAGTGAATTCTGATTGGCTATATGCTAAGTATGTTACGCATGCGTCCATATAAGGAAGTTTCCGACCCTTTGTGTGGTCTACAAAAGAGCTTGTATCATAGCGTGGGGCCTTCTAAGGGTTTTGACACAGCCTTTGTTTGAAAGTACACGCAGTGACCTTTCGTTCGGTATGCGATGTGACGATGTTTCGCACGTGGACGAGTGTGTTGCTATGTCTCAAACATTCTCTATTCTCGCTAATTCTGCGCTCGGGAAAAGTAAATAGGATAGAAGTAGATGTTTTTATTGACGAAATAGACATATTTCTAGATTGTTCTATGAAAAATCACTTGGTGAGTGAATAGAACAGACTTTGAACTTTCACAACATGAAGTAATCTCAAAATGGCTAAATCTTAAAATTTTCGACAATTTTAACCCAGGTGCTTGGCCTTAAACAAACAATTGTTTTGCCAATGTCCTGATTATCAAGCGAAAGAAACCTCCATGTCCTGTAGTAGACAATGCACTTTACGGTTATAACAGACTGAAGACATCATCACTTGCACAAGAAGCTGCTCCTGGATTTACCTGCTAATCTTTTTTATTGAATATAACTCAGAGTCTGTGTCTCCAGACTGTCGTTACAGCAAGCTGCAGGGTGTAGTTCGTGCACCGGGCATATCATGTGTAACTTCCTTCAGGTCAGAGGTCATTCAGACGACTTGACCAAGTTCATGGGTCAAACTGCGCGACGTGATTGCGGCGGTTAGGGACCTCCATTTGTGGCCAGCCTTTCCTTTCAGAAAACCGTTTTCTGAGCTCAGACATAAATCTTTTATTTTATCGACAACATCCTTCATCACAAACCGTGTTTCACGTCTGCAGTTAGAACACCGACCTTTCGTTTAATATTTGTTAAGTGGATCCTGATAATTAATAAAACAAGTGATGAGAACACCTACCTGGAGTTACTTGACACATATGGCACACACTTTGTGTCACAAGCCCGTTTTGGAGCCTCACTAACATTGGTGTACAAAACAGAGAACAACATTTACATGCAGAAGATCAAGTGATGGCTGCTGCAAGCTATTTTCGGTTCTTGAAGAGGAGCTATTTACTATTTACCGATTTTTTTCTGCTGAATGATCTCCCTTTAAATATGAGAAGCATAGGCATATTAATGTTATGTAGCAAAATCTAGGTGACATAAACATTATGAATCCTTGAATTCCCTCTTCGTCATATTAACGGACATTGTAACTATTTTTTCAACCTTACTTTCCTTAACAGGCTTTTACAAACAGTGTAAACAAAAAAATAATAATTGTGAATTTGTGAATTGTAGGCAGAGTTGTCGTTACTCGGTCGGAAAGTTACAGTTTGGTTAGGTTCGTAAATACTAGCAGTTTACAGGTTACGTAATGTGTACGGTGGATATCTTAGCAAAGGCTGGAGGGCATCTTATCAGAACAGAGCGGAACCAAATTATCGTATCTGCCAGGACTGTTTCTTAAACCATATCATTTATTTGATATGAGGATTGTGTTATGCAAGTGTTATGACAGACCTTAATGGATGAATGAATGATCAAATCCTTGTCAAATGAAAACTGAGGATCAGTGCACACCAGTTCCCAAAGTTGATATCCTCATCCACTGAAATACGTCAACATAACAAATTAATGACAGTTTTATCCAATGAGATTTTATTTCTTTTAAGGAATGGCCATGTTTAAAAGCAACGTCGCCTTCATTAATGGTATGCTGATGTTTAAAAAATGTATCTAAAAAACATAAGTGGTGTATATACCCATATTTGGAAAATTAGTATCTTTCATGGATTTTTAACGTGTTTCTGGAAAACGTAACAATGTAAAAGTCATTTACACTTTTGTTTATTATTAAAACATTTTGTGATGAATATTCTCTAGCTGGACTGGTTGGGCTGATGTTTGATCAACATTCACTGGGAAAAAATATTCATGTTGTCCCAATATAATAAAACAATTGCGACTGAAGAGCTTTTATTGTAAAGTGTTTTACACTGAACTGTAAAGAAAAATGTTTGCGCTCATAAAAATGCCAGTCGAGACACTTGAGAGTTGACTCAAAAGCTTATCAGCCCACATGTCTCGTTTAGGACCTTGACAAGCCGTGAATCGACAAACTATCTGTTAATTCACTTCCTAGAACAAAATGTGGATACATGGTGCACGGAAAACAAACTGAAGTGCATTTTTTCTCTTTCACACACACAGACATACAATCAGCTGACAGTGTAATATTAAATGCAATATTGTAGTGTGAAAGAAGGGGGGTTTAGGAGACAGTGTTAAACTTCCTTTTTTCTAAAAAAAAACACCATTATTAATACTTTTGAAAGATTGACACTCTTTTGTGCTGAACACATTTCTTAGTTGGTAGTTATCACTCAACTCTGGTCTATTATTTGTTTGGACTGTATCTCTGTCTTTGTGTCTTTGTGTATGTCTTCTTCTGTGTTCAGTTGAGACTTACTGTTCACATAGTACTGGCCTGTCATCATTTTAGTATCTTTACTCTTCAGGACAGTCCTGCCTCAAAAAGTGTTTTTGTGTACTTCATAAATCATAAGGATGATAAATATTTGTATTGTGCATATTGAACACGTGAAAACACACGCACCCAAACATACAGACTCACGGGCACGTAAGAAGGAAGTGTTATTAATGACAGCAGAAAGAGAAGTGAAGGAGGTACATACCTCCAGCACCTGCCCACGTTTAAATCGTGTCGACACTAGGAGGCGATAAAGGGCCTCCCAGCTCCTCATAAAAAAAGTATTTATCTACTACACCACAATAAAGTTCCGCGTTGCTGTGGTGCATGGACACAGACGAGTTTTGAAGACACTGCTACGTGTCGCTTGTCATTTGTTGAAGTTGCAATTCAAAGTCATCTCGTCTACATATAAAACAACATAATGTGTTGTAAGATCACTGCATTTGCTTTGGTTGTCTTCGTCCTTCCGAAAACAAGTGGTAATTTTTTTTATGAACTAAAGTTTTTGAATCTGATTACCACACACACAGACATATTGTTAAGTCGCTGATGGAGTGCTCAGCCAGTGATAAATCTCTTCCGGGACGCCACAGCTAAACCCTTCACAGTCGACTTTCAGCCATTACACTTTCAACAAGCCGGACTCTCCACATCGCCATATGTTTAGTCTGAAGACGAGAAATACAATGATGTACAAAGTAATCGGTGCCTACTTAACATTCTCTTTTTTGCTTCAAGGTCTGGGTAAGTACATTTTATTATCAGACTGGCTGTGTTGTTAGGCTCTCATGTCAGGGATGCTGTGATTTCATGTGTCATCAGTTTACAGGGATAGCTGCCTTGCCATATATTCTTAGTTGCTGCACTGACGATAACCCACCTCACCTTTATGGTAAAAAAAGGACAATATAAAGCAGTTTTATACAATTGTCAAGGTTATAAATATCTCACAAGAACAAACTGTATTCCTACATAGTCTCAGCAAAACCAACAGACGTTCACTCAGTATTTCAGCCGATTGTGTCCGGAAGTCACTAAGAAGTCTTTTCCGTTGCCATTGTCGTTATACTCAGATTGTCATAAGTGTCGCTCGGATGACTGTGACTACAGTACCAAGTTATGAAACTTATGATATTTTAATTAATATTCTGAACAAACGGACAAATATATACATTGAAGAATTTTTCAAACAGTATTCTTAATAGACCTTAAAAAGAAATAGATTTTTATCGTTTTGATAAACTTGTAATGATAGCATTGGAAGTGTCCGAATCTTAAATGTAGAAATTAAAAAAAAAATAAAAAAAAACAAAGCGTTTTGACATTTAGTCGAATATACTCAAAACGTTTAACTTTTTCAAGCGTTGATCTAACAAAGAAACCGAAGATCACATTTATAGTTTAAGGAAATATTTGACTGTTGTTAATACGTGGCTAATGAAAGGCGATGACTAGATAAAAGGCTTCATAGTATCAGCCAATCAGCGAGCACGGTTTGCAATGCGTAATACAGGAATTTACTTCCTCGAGCGCCAGTCGTTTGCGGCGTTGTCTCGGATCCAAGCGAGTTTAACGAGCTGCTTGATCTTTTTCCTTCAGTCCATCACACATTTGCCATGATATTTTACGGAGGATTCGTTAAGGTTTACACCATTTTTCTTTTCCTGATGCGGACTGTGGGTAACGTTTTTTTTTGTTTTTTGTTGTTTTTTTTTTGTTTTTTTTTAATCACTGAAGCGAGTCTCCAAGTTGCAAGAAGCATCTATAAATACTGTTTACATAATATAAAAAAAATTAATTAAAAGCGTAAATGCAAGCAATTTAAGATCTAATATTTCAACTTGGAATGAATAATTCACTAAATTCTAGGTCGTTTTACTTTTAAAATTTCTCATTTTTGGACTTTAAAAATATAAGTAATGTAAATAAACAGTTAATACACTCATTATGTTAATACTTTAAAAATAAAAACATTCAGCCGTAGAGTTAAAAGCATGGCTAATTGGTAGAGCAAATTAGTCTTCTCGCCCGAAAGTTGTCTCACTGATACCTGAGACACAGTGTGTGGCAATGGTTTAGAAAGCAATGAATCGCAAGTAGTCTGCAGGATGCTTGGCTTCTGTAAGTCAGATATTTTCTTCTTTCTTCCTCTTTTTGTTAACCGAAAATTTACTTGGTAATTACAAATCATGCTCACAGTGTACTCGCCTATTTCTGAGAGAGAATTCCAAAGATTATTTATTACCGAGCTACTTCAAAGAAGAGATAGCATAATACAGCGATGTTAATTGTAGGTACTTAAATACTAAATCCAGTGATGGATAAACCTAAAGAATATTATTCTCGAACAATATGAAACTACTAAGTAAAATCATACGCCATAAATAACTATTATTAATCAATTATTTCCAAGACAAAGTAGGGATGATGATGACGACGACGACGACTACGATGACGACGATGACAATGACTATGGTGATTATGATGATTTAGCTGCTGAATACTAAGGACTATAGCTCTTAGTAGACTCTTTTGGCATAGACATCACCAAATATCTTTTGCATAATCTTTCAAATTGCCGGTGTTACCATAAAATACATGAAGGCATATACACAAATCGAGAGAAAGGGTTTTGGTAACTGTACGCACTTTACAAGAAGTTGGGATAATATATTTTAATAAAATACCACTTTAAAAAAAATAGCGATTATCTTCATCATCAGATGGAAATAAATAGCAAACTATTGACGATATATATGATTGCGTCGCAATTACACAATTCAACTTTTAAAAATAATTTTGGTTGTATATATATAAAAATCGAAAAAAGGTCCTCATAGCTACATGTGACTTACATAAAAATTGAAAAAAAAGGTATTGAATAAATTTTGTTTTCGAAAAATCGCTCAAATAAAAAAATTAAATTAAATAGATTCATTGTGGAATGCATCCTATGTGTTATGAACAATGAAAACAACTTGACAGTGTTATAAAAGTTTATAAGAAGCTATAAATGTATTCGTTTTTACTTATACGGTGATATTATCAGTTGGACAGAGTCAACGTTTAGTAAACGGCACGTCAAAGTATAATGGCCGTGTAGAGATTTTCTACAATAAAACATGGAACACGGTGTGCAATGATCACATCGACAGGAAAGAGGCACAGGTCGCCTGTAGAATGCTTGGAATTAACAGGTAGGTCATCTGCTTATGTACATGTTCGCATCTTTTTCTCTATTGCCTATTATTTGCTACTTTTATAATGTTTCTTTATTGTATGCGTGTGTATTGGCGTACCTGCACTCGTGAGTGTGTGTGTGAGCGGATGAAACTATGCTTTCGGTTGTACACACTCATAAACCTTTTTACAAACTTGTTCACTGCTTGTACATCTTTACGCTGCACCTGTCAGTGAAAGTGGCTTACCTATACCTATAGCGTATATGTATGTTTAAATAACCTCATAGGATCAATAAACTTAATCATTGCCATTGTCATTGTTATTGTGAATTGTCATTGCTTAAATTTTTGCAGCAAGTTTTAAGATATGCAATTTTGGTCTTTTCTTGAGCGATTTGAATTGTAGTATCAATATTAAAATGACAGAAGACTCCAATCCAAATGGGTTTAAACACCTCAACGGGATTGACAAGATTTTATGAACAGCTTTTTCTGCACTCTTTTTGATTATATTCTTGCTATGGAATGCTAATTTTATGACATAAATTATATGTTTTAACTTTAAATATTAAGTATGCTCTATGTCAGCTCTCGTGCCCTGGTTGTGCGGACAGAGATGTACGAAGAGGGTTCAGGTCCCATTCTCCTGGATGAGGTCCAGTGTCAGGGCTCAGAGACCAGCCTGACACAATGTCAACACAAGGGATTCTACAAACACGACTGCTTTCACTACGAGGACCTGACGATCATTTGCAGCAGGCGTAAGATGATTAAAAAAAAGAAATTACCTCGAAAAAGCTTTTCAAACTGTTTAAATTGCTGTTTAGGTTACAGCTGCACTTGAATGACGAAGTTAATAATTAATGAATAAAAATTGTCAAGCAGTACAACATGATTTTTTTTTGCAAAAATTTTTTTGTTTTTCCTCTGCTTACACCGTGCATACACAAATCACAAATCAGACTAAAGAACTTGAACACGAATGTTGACAGAACCAGAACGTTTGCGTTTGACTGGCAAAGACTTGGCAGCACGTGACATTGGTCGTGTGGAAATACTGTTAGAGGGTGAGTGGTACACCGTGTGCATCCCTGACGTCCACATCGCTAGAGTCCTGTGCAGACAACTTGGTCTACCATCGTGAGTAAACTTCTACAAAGAATGAAAACAAATATATTTGGCTGTCAATAATGATTACTATGATTGTTATGAACTAGTTAAAGATGATTTTAAAAGATATTGCAGTTAAATTTAATTAATGTTTTAACTACAGTGGTATAGATTTTATAATCACAACAAATTCACGTTCGTAGAGTGGTGCTTTTCTCTGACACGATTGCTTGTAAACTTGTTTTTTAACAAGTAATCTTATTATGCATTTTAAAATTTAAGTGTGTACTGTTGATATTTTTCTTTTTTTTTCCTTCTACTTCTAGGTAGCAGTATTAGTAGCATGAAAAATACTAGACGCTTAGCAGCATAGTCAATCCAAACTAGTGAAGATAATTAAAATTATGATGAAGTTTGCTTGTAAAAAAAAAAGCAACAGATATCACCCTTGTAAATATTGTGGAATTGCTTCTAACAGTTTAAATGAAACAAAGTCGGTTAGAGCAAGAATAACTTAACCAATATGCGCTTTGTGGCAATCTCTACCCAACATTCCTCCCAATTAGACCTAGCTATGGAGTAGGTGGCTTACTCGTTAGATTGATAGAGTAGACATTCACACACCTGACAAAAGCAACTTCTTGCCAAAAAGTAAGTTATCTATCTCTTAACTCTTTTACTTTTATAATATTACTAGACTACTCTGACCTGACGGTAGCGTAGTTGACTTTTGCCACAAATGTATTGATTCTAAAAATAGTTTGCAAAGAAGAACAAATATTTAAAAAAAATAATTATTGTAAGAAACGATTTCTGTGTGTCGTTTAGAGCAGCAGCAGTACCTTTAAAATCATTTTCACCAGGACCATTGGTGAGTTCAAAACTAATGTCCGGCCTTAAATGCAATGGTCAAGAAAGCAGCATCATCGACTGTGACCAGACAACATTCAACAATGAAGGGTGGAGAAGCAAGATTTGCACTTCAGATTCAGATTATTATGGTGTTCTTTGCGTTGGCTGTAAGTAGGTTTCGCATGTAGAATTTCTGTATAATTTCTCGATTGTTTGCTTTATTTATGCATACAGTGGTTCTCAAAATGTGTTAAGGCATTATTCAGGTGGTCCGCGGCTGACAGTCGTCATGTCAGCAAAGTGATGTTTAACTCAACAGATAGGCTTGTAGAAAACTTCAGCTAAGTACGTAGTTTTTAGTCCACTTATTACTATACTACTGTCACAAAAGGACATTTAGTTTTGAATTAACATGAAACAAATGCGGCAATTTAAATTTGAAATTCATAGTACAGAGTGGTCCGTGGTCCGAAATACTTTGAGAACAACTGCAATAGAGCCACCTGTAAAAGGTAGCATTGTTTTAGTGTTGATGAAACGTGATTGTTATCTTGATATGTATGATTTTATACTCGCATGCTATATCATTAATACAATTACATACTTAGTATACTGTAGGGACAAGTATGAGCTTTGTCTTTTAACTCGTCTGTCACTATTCCGACACCCTAGACCACAAGTAGGACTGCTCATGATGAAACAGCTCAATAAAAGTTTTAACAGGTTTTAAATATTTTGCAATAGGCAATAAACTACCCTAAATTATGATATATTTTTTATTTTATTCTTTCTCTGCACAAACGTAATACTTTCTATTATCTTTTACAGCCCCTTCTCTCGTCATCCTAACGAACGGAAGCAGATACCCTGTGATGGAAGGAACAAATTTTACTCTCAAGTGTATGAGCGAACACTGGCCTAATGTAACTAATTACACTTGGCCAGAAAATGCAGGTGCTGTTGCTAAAAAAAATGCCCTGATTTTCGAGAATGTGAAGAGAACACATAATGGGAAGCTAGTAAAGTGTGTGGCTGTCTCCAGTGATGGTGTAATTGTGTCTAGTGATACAGTCAAACTGCAGGTTTATTGTGAGTACGACTTTTTTTTTTCTTTTTCCCGACGTTTAATAACTACAAAACACCGAGAGTTTTTGCATTTTACGATGGTATAACGGAAAATTTAGATAACTTCCTTTTAGATTAGCGCTTTGGCCTAATGTTGATATTTTACAATACTTTTCTTTATTTGCTTATGTTTTGTGCTTTACGAAAACAGTTTTTTCGTAAATATCTTTTAAACAGGAACTGAGAGTTCGGAATTACTAGTTTGAACATTTAATCGTGCGTAAATTGTCGGGTAGTTTTTT
This sequence comes from Pomacea canaliculata, assembly GCF_003073045.1. Classification (NCBI taxonomy): domain Eukaryota; kingdom Metazoa; phylum Mollusca; class Gastropoda; order Architaenioglossa; family Ampullariidae; genus Pomacea; species Pomacea canaliculata. The sequence goes on from NC_037596.1 coordinate 28,705,374, forward strand.
TTTATTAATTTGTCTTCTTCTTAAATTTAAGATATCTAGAAATATAGACAAAACGGATGTATTCGTTACCCGTTGACATCCATTTATTTCCTAGTTTAAAAAAATACTGAATTGCTCGTCTTCTTGAACTCAATAGAGTTTTATAGTAAACAACGATGCTGACTTACTAGGTTTGCCATTTTGTTTTGAAGCGATGGTCCTGAAATTGAGAACACTTAACTGTTTAAAAAAGATATGTTTTGTTGTAGCACGAGGCTGAGGCTATTGTTTAGCATTTAGTCCTTTCCGTGTAGGAGATTCGGAGCGGCTTACTAATTCTTTGCTTGTAATATGGTGAGAAAAGTTGCTTACGACCATACTTGTAATTTTTTTTTATTATATTCTTCCTGTGCTAAAGCAGAAGGTTTAATAATTTGATTTTCCAGATAAGCCCATTATTACAATTCAGATGGCGTCGACTAAGCCTCAAATCGTCTCCTCACATCACTACCAAGTCACCCAGGGTCAAAATATGACATTGTCATGTAATGCTGTGAGCAACCCTCTCCCTGCTTCCATCACGTGGTCTGGAAGAGTGAACAGCACCACTGAGCAATTGAGGATCATAGCAGCTGAGGCAGGTAGACACAATGGTGTTTACACCTGCACCGTAGTAACTACAACAGTTGATGAAGATGAACGTCTCCCAGTGACAGCATCATATCAACTGATCATCAATGTTAAAAGTATGCTTAATAATATGTGATCCCCCACGACGAAATGAGTCTTAAGTCGCGGGGAACAGTTTTGTGCTCGAGGCCCCGAAAGGTGATAGGGGCCAGTTTTGTGAAGTTTGACTTTTCTTTTAAAATGAATTTCTTGGTTATTAACTATCAGGAAAATACACTGCTATGTTAAAATAAAAGTTAGGAATTGACTTAAAATGCGTTTTAATCGAAGTACCTTACTGAAATCCGTACTGCTTTCAGACGAAATTCAAACGCTGTTTCGATGCTGTTTCCCTGTCATAACCCAATCGTGTTATATCTTGACAAAAAGCCCGGAGTCAGTATGTTCAACTTCTTTAAAGAACGATTCAAATATTAACTGATCAAAAGATTTGTCTGCAAACGTTTAGGAGTAAACAGACTCTGTCTTCCATCTTGACGCTAATCTTTGAACCCGCTTTTCTCAAAATGGCCGCCACTGTACTCACTCAATGTTAAGACTAGAAGAATAGTTTCTATATCAAAAGAAAGTTCAGAACCTCTACTTTTTAAAAATATGCCATTTGGCAAATCTGAAATTCGCGACTTAAGACGAATTTCGTCGTGGAGGGTCACATTTACCTATAGCACTTTAACACTGGGTTTATTATATGTTGGTTAAATTTATATTTGTCTTTAGTAACACAGATTCTAATAGTGATTAACAACAAACATCAAGGTTCCGAGTAAAACTGTCATATTTTTGGACAACAACATGTATTATTATGTACAGTAGGAAAAAACACTAGGCAGCTGGATACTTTTTATTTATATTTTAAAGCAATAGAAGGTGCAATGTTGTTGCTGGTAGACAGAAGATCTACTAATAGCTATTTAATTTTGCTGTTGTTTATTTTATTTTTTTATTTTTATCTTGTTGAAGCTGTTGTTGCTGCTGTTCTTCTTCTTTATTTTTCTTCTTCTTCTTCTTCTTCTTCTTCTTCTTCTTCTTCTTCTTCTTCTTATTCTTCCTTCTTCTTGTTTCTTCTTCTCAATATTTTTATTATAGTATTACCAGTAGAAAAAGCATAAAGAGCAATGACAGTTTACACGTAAACATAACGCATTAAAACCAAATTGAATGCCTCTTATTTATGTTGTTGTTTTTTTGTTTTTGTTTTGTTTTGTTTTTTGGTTTGTTTGGTTTTTTGTTGTTGTTGTTGTTGTTGTTGTTGTTGTTGTTGTTGTTGTTGTTGTTGTTGTTGTTTGTTTGCCCGTTCATTGGTCAGATGCAAATTTCCTCGCGTTTGCGCTCTCGGTATTCGGTATTTTCTCTACAACGTGTATAAAGAAACAAGCGGTGTTGAGGCATGGCCATACGATGACATGCCGTATGGTTTTGTTTCCTACTGCGATTTCGTATTCAAGCCATTAACAGGTAATGTTAATGGAGTCTTTTGGCGTGATTACAGAAAGCAGCAGTTTGTTACGCTGCATCTGAATTTTTTGTGAAGATTTTTTTCGTCAAAGATTTACTACGTGATATTCAGAGCTTTTTGGTCCAGGATTTTCTCATCAAGTGTTCAATTACCAAGCCTTAATTAAAAGAGGTATGTTTAGTTATTTTTAGCACGTTTTAATTTAGGCAATTAACTTATGAAATTACGGCTTACAAATGCTGTAAATTTTAATTTAATGTGAAAAATGTTTTGCATATATTAAGAAGGTAGGCTCCTGCTGCTGCCCAGATTGATTTCAGACGCCTACAGACATCTATAATTTCAATTTTTAGTTAAATATACAATTAAAACCCATACAGACACTTATCGGCATCTTATGTCAAAGTAAATAACAATCGTGTTGTTGCTCTCGTTCTATATTTTGATCGGATGTTATTCTCACAATTTTTCACCCATTCCGTTGCACTTTTTGCTAAAAATGTATCCAAGTAAATAACGCCGATATCAGTGACATTAAAATATTTGACCTAATCTGCACTGTTATAATTCAAATAAGTTTCAGTGAATGGAATTTACTTAGTAAACTTTAATAATAACAGAAAAAATCATGTAACACACTTGATAGATTAACCATCCGCGAAACATACTGTTATAGGTTATTTCGCAGAACAATAAGTCACTATTTGAATTCTTTTACTTAATTTTTATATAAGGTTGAATATTTGTGCCTTGCTAAATAAAAAAAATCTTTAGTCAAACATCTTTCAGAACGAAATCCCTTGAACAATTTTTAACATGCTGAATTATTTTTTAATTGATCAGAACTTGAGGAGACTTCATCTGACCAAAGCAAGCAACTTAAGCTGGAGGTAATGTTTATGTGCCTGGGAAATGAGGCAAACCTTTCACAGTGCGACCAGCAGGTAGAGTTCTACACTTTTTTGTGGATTTTATTCACGAATCAGTATCAATGACGGTAAGATTGTTTTCATAAATCAATATTTTTCGGCATTATGAGTAACAAATTACTTGAACATCCCACATATGACTTTAATTCTTTAGTTTAGAGAAAATCTCTTTTAAGTTAGTGATGGTCTAATGGGCATATTAAAGCAACGTAAAAAATTTGCAAGTTTTCTTTGTTATCCCTAGTTACCAATTTTTTGTTCATATATGTATAACATGGATCATATTTACAGATCCGTGATAAGTATTGATTTCATCAACATAAAGCCCCATTTATTATTTTTTAATATTACCTTTTAATAAACGGGCGAGTGAACGCCGCCATATCGAGACAATGATTTTCGCAGTTATTTTACACTCGTGCTAAAGGCGACTAAGCAATTGTCACCGCCTACACACGAAAAAAAGCACTAGGCAAATTATCTGACATTTGTATCCATAGTTATATAGCAACAAACCGGTTTGATAAAATTAATGTGTATATATGATTTAGTATCTACAAAGCTCCAGTGGGCAAGCTTTCTTAGAAATTCTCGCTTTAAACTGTAACATTTATTGTCGATCACATTACAATGCTGATAATTCTTTCCAAAGCAGTGTACAAGACAGAACTCTATGTGAGTTCATTCTAGATGAACTTTTCTGATTAATCGGGACTAGCATACACAATTAATTACCAGAGTAAAGCATACAACGAAAAATGTTTCTGTTATATTGTTTATTTAGAGCGCACTGGAGAAATACTATCGTTATTTTCGTTGTCTTCCATCAGTGCGTTGACTGGTGGCATTGTTATCGTCGTTGTTGTAAGAGCGTTCTCCGTCAGATGTTGAGAAGGTAAGTTCATCAAAATTAGTGCTTAAATAAAATATCTGTGCTGTCATTTAAGAATAAATATAAGTTACTGGCCTAAACAAATCCACGTTTGTGCTTTCTATCGACGAAAGAGGAAAACCCGATTTAGATTTGTTTTCAAGGACTGCCCATTGTGTCACAAGGTATGACTGGTCTCGATTTTTTTTTATTTCTTCTTTTTTCTCTTTTTCACGATTAAAAACAAAAGAAAAAAGCGTTGACTTTAACCAGTAAATACAGTGTTTTATTTCACACACATATTTATATATACAAAATATATAGAGAGAGATACTTAAAACGTGATTGGGTATGAAAGCAGATATTTTCGAATGTTCATGTGATTATTTATAAGGTTGGCTTTAGACATACAACAAGAACAACAAAAAGTGCACACAGTAAAAAATTAAACTAGTTATTTCTACATGTTCTGTAAAATTTGTTGACATTTATTTCTCTCAAAAAATACGGCAAATAAATATATTGGTCTTATAGTATACTGTGTAGAGCAGAAGCAGAATGACTTCATGTAAGTATACTTGAGATTGCTCGTTGTTCCTCTCCTTTATTAATAGCTAAATATTGTTTATATTAAAATGTTGTGTAATTAATTTGTATTACTTTGTAACTTTTGACCTACTTTCATATTGTAAATTCTCTGTTCGATACAGTTACAATATTTCTTTCTACATAGCGAAATACCTGAATGGTTGACTTTTTCAGCTTTTCAAGGGGAGTAATTCATAGTGGACCAATTTTTAAAGGTTTCAGTAGTCTTGTCCCTTATGAATTAATGCGATGTGTGTTTAAATGCCAACAATACTTGTAAACGAGTAGTAACTGAGGTTACTTCCCAGCGCGAAACATTTCTTGACAGCTGATGAAAAATCCGGTTAATAAGTTTACTACTACTAATAATAGTAATAATATTATTAATACTAATAATCATATGCTAAATTTGTATAGCGCTTTATAGGCAGAATCAAAGCGCATACTAAAGAAAAAAGTTGTAAAAGGTAAGCTTAACAAAAGATGTTCTCAGACCCAACTATATTCTAGTTGGCATAAGGGGGAAGGTAAACAGAAAAGGGGAACAGGTTGCGTGCGATAGCATGGTGCGAGTGCGGGTGTATCTAATGGGGGCTGTTACTACTAATTGTGAATGGATAAGGTTACACGAAATTTTTGCTTTTTGTTTTGTGTTTAATTCTAGATTACTCTCCCTCTTGACTTGCTCAAGAAACCTGGATGTTCTTCTATGAGTTTTGGTAAAGACAAGATTTAGTTTGTAAAGTCTCATCTAGATGTGAAAACCTGTTGAAGCGAGTATAAGTCCCTTCTTTTAAACTGTCTTTAAATCTGTAAGCGTTTGACTAAATGTAAATTATAATTTATAAAATATTTCTGCAGCAGTATTAAAAAGAATGACAGATGTACGGTTGTTAAGGTACAAGAACTGTATTTGTATGCCGTTTTAAAATCTCTTTTCTGCCTTCTGTGTTTGTCTTATATGAGTTTACCGCATCCTGGGCTTTGACAGTGATTGACACCGGCTAATAATTGCTGTGTTCTGTTGAAGACTTCTTCAAACGTGATTGCCAGAATAGACGCACATATTTAAGATGAATTGTGGTTATAACTATTCTAAATTTTTGTCTTTAAAACGCCTAGTTTTTGTGTTTGCTGAATAAATTTATTGTATCAAATTGTGTGCTTATTTTTGATTATGTTTTTTTTTAATAGACTGCATGATTGCGAGGAAACAGGTGTCATTTACAGATGTTCGCCATTCGTCCTCTTTATATCTTCATAACTATTTTACGGTTCTTGAATTAGCTCGGATTGAAACATTTTTTATTACGGACATGAAAAACAAATTCTTGATTTTAGGATTTCTACATTTTTGAAGGTAGGGTGCATGGCTTTGCGGATAAAAGTGGCATGTAAGTAACAAGATGTCCACGTGTAAGATATTTTTACAAGCGGCTGACAGGTAGTCGTAAGCATCGTAGAAGAATTTTTTTTTCTTTTTTTGTAAAACGAACTGAGTATATACAAACCTAGGGTGTATGCTCTTTAAGTATTACTACATTTTTTGTTGCTTCTTTTTTATCTCTGTCTAATGTAGCTGTTTATGCTGTTTGCAAACGTGCATGTAAGTTGAGGCGTTTGTTTTATTGTGTGTCGAAAAGTAAAAGTTTATACTTTCAATACTTGATTATGCAAAACTTGCCTTATGTTTTATGAAAGAATCAGAAACATCTAAGTATGAGGGATTTCTTTAAAATGCTGTTGTAAGTAGTTGGCATGGAAAATTACCTTTGCCTTAGCACCTGCCATAGACCATTACAATCATTGTGAAACTGAACTACTTCTAGAAAATCGTAATATGATCATCGAGATATGACTCTTAAAACATTTGCAGTTCTGAATGACCAAAGGAGAGAAAAAATGTCTTATTAAGTCATCAGTAAACATTAAAGCCTTACTAAACATGGAATCTTTAATTCCAACATACATGGCAGCATTCTATTTTAACTCATCATCACCGAGCTGTTCCTCACTCGTCATACTACACTGGATAGGCTTACCCCACTGACCAATCACCTTGCCTCCATGTGGTCCTCCCTCTCTTGGTAAACCACTCTGAGCTTCTGGAAGCCAAACATGTACGAAGACAAGCAGAGCGAAAGGCGAGTCCCTAGACTATGTGCACCGTCAGATTTTGTAGACGGTAAAGGATCATGCTACAGAAAGTCAATTTTCTACTCTGAAATAATATATTTGCCAGTTAAACGACTAAGCAGTTATTTAATGCTACCAACAGTCTCCTCGGAAAAGTAAGTGGATCCCCACTTCTTCAGTATTTCTTGGAAAAGACCTCCCACATAATTTGCTGATTTCTTCATCAATAAGGATAAGGCTTGATCAAGAGGAATATATGTAACCAAGGCCGTTTATACTAAGCGTACATGTGGATGAGTATGTACAAGTTACGTCCCTTTCATACCTGCTACTATGTTATATTTTATAATTAAATTTTAAAAAAATATATTTTTTCAATTAAATGAAGATAATGAACAATTTAGTTTTTGGAGTGTTCTTGTCGCGTTGCCGTCAGGAGTACGCAAGGCTGTTGACAATGAATTGTAAGTTATTGCTGTGGATGACATCGGACATTAGACAACTCATTAACCGCCTTGGTGGACAACATCTCACTGACCTCATCTAACGATAGTGGTGTAGTTTATTTATGAATAAAAAAATAAAATGTTAATGTGATTTGTTCGGACTGACAAGGGACCTAGCGGAATGTTTAGCATGAGGTCCAAAATCCCTCCTTTTGCCTTGGCACTTAAAATTTATTTTTTTTACTTTGTCAACAAACTATGTTTGCCGGTGAAAGACCTCCCAGATACTGTGCTACAACATACACATGATGGTTAAATTTATCTGTCTAGAATGACAGTGTAATCCCTAAGATAGTAGGCAAACGCATTTAGAGAACAATATTGTAACCAAGGGAGTTTATACTGAGCGTACTTGTGCATGAGCGTGTGCTGATTACGTCCCTTTCATATCTCATGTATGTCATACTTGTATTTAAAACTGTCTTTGCAACTTTGTCGTTGCCGTCAGAGATATTTTAAGAAGATACTGAAAATGGATTTAAGTTTTTTCGTACATGACATTAGACATAAGACAACTCAGTCACTGTTTTGGTGGACATGGCACTGGCCGCATCCAACAATATTGGCACACCTTATACATTGATAATAAAACGTGTATGTGATTTCTTAAGGCTGACAAGTGACTTAGCGAGATGTTTAGCATCAGGTCTAAGATTCCTTCTTTTTTGTAGTCATACAAGCTTTTAATTTTTTTTTTAAGACGGCGACAGACGATTGGTTGCCAAAGATTTCTAAAATATGCACGTGATGGTTAACTTTAAATGTTCTCTCCTTACGGTTCGATGTGAAATATTACTTGGGGAAGCAAATCATCCTGCGGACTACTTGAGCTTCATTTCTTTGAAAACTGTTGCCACACACTGAGCCCTAGATATCACTGGTGCACACGTGACCGCCATCGCACACGCGCACACACACAGACTTTTAAGTCGCTGATGGAGTTCTCAGCCAGTGATGAATTTAAATGACTTACTTCCTGGACGCCACAGCTAAACCCTTCACAGTCGACTTTCAGCCATTACACTTTCAACAAGCCGGACTCTCCACATTGCCATATGTTTAGTCTGAAGACGATAAATACAATGATGTACAAAGTAATCGGTGCTTACTTAACATTCTCTTTTTTGCTTCAAGGTCTGGGTAAGTACATTTTATTATCACACTGGCTGTGTTAAGTTGAGCTCTCATGTCAGGGATGCTGTGATTTCATGTGTCATCAGTTTACAGGGCTAGCTGCCTTGCCATATATTCTTAGTTGCTGCACTGACGATAACCCACCTCACCTTTATAGTAAAAAAAAGGCAATATAAAGCAATTTTTATACAATTGTCGAGGTTATAAATATCTCACAAGAACAAACTGTATTCTTACAAGGTCTCAGCAAAACCAACAGACGTTCACTCAGTCTCTCAGCCGATTTTTTCCGGAAGTCATTAAGAAGTCTTTTCCGTTTCCATTGTCGTTATACTCAGATTGTCATAAGTGTCTCTCGGGTGACTGTGACTACAGTACCAAGGGAAAGACGACCGGTATTGAGTATCTTGTGATTCTATCTGCTAGTCTCTTTTTTGTTTATAAATTTTGAGACATGTTTTGCTTTTGGAAACAATTTAAACAAATCGGGCTGTATATCTTGTGATGTAGTTGATTATGGACTACAGAAACTTTTTTTTTAAAAAGGGCCACAAAAAATGTCAGCGCTTTTAAAAAATCAAAATAAACTGAGACAAAAGGTAGGAAACGCAAAGCTGTTTACATACACTTTCTAGGCATTTATTGTTCAAGGGAATTTAGAGTAGTTTTAAGTTTTGCATTACAGACATAAAGCTGCTAGACCCACTTCCATGCACTGTTTTGTTCACTCTCCCTCTCAAACACACACAAACAAGACAAACAGTCCAAATCACATTATGCAAGCTTTATAATCTCTCAACTCATATGGCAATGCTTCCCCCTCTTAGACTGTTGGTATTTAGGCGTTTTACTTACTCACTCGCCGTCACTCACTAATTACTAACTGATTAGCTGTTCGCGCCGCGCAAACTCATTCTCACCCATTCCGGTCTATGTCACCTTTCTGTGACATGATACATTGCCATATTACATTACAGAAAGTTTTCTCAATATCACTTAGACAGTATAGCAAAGTATTTACACAGAAAACGATGGGGTGCAACTCCTGCTGTACGATTTGTCGACACTGTAGTTTGATTACTCCCCTTTTCTTGTAACTTTTTAAAAGAGTTTTTTTAAGAGTTTAGTAGCTAGGGTTTAGTGAGCTCTTACTCAATGACAAACTAAACAAAATGACAAACTTTAATTATACATGCATTGTTTTCTTTTAAAAAATTTTTAATCGTAGCCCATAAAAATAAACTTTTTTGCAAAAAAAATTACTTACCTTTTAAGATGACTAGTTAGGGGCATTGTAATAAAGAAGCTGTCTTTAATTAGCAGCTGGACATATGCCACTGCGGCTAGTCAATGGAACTGCCTGGTCTGGACGACTAGAAGTTTTTCACAACGGAAAATGGAAAACAATTTGCAAGACCATGCATTGATGAGACTGATTTACAGGTCGTCTGCAGGAGTCTTGGTTTTAGCAGGTGTGTAGTATGCTTTTAATTGGCAGATTTTTTTAAATGCAAAACTACGTTGACAGATTCAATGTTTTGTTTTCCACAGTCATTTGTTCTGAAGATAAAGGATTTCAAATATATGTTGACTTGACTGATGATTATAAACGTTAGATACAGATTTTCAAGCGAGGGCTTAAGTAGTGATGTTATAATTACATTATTTCTATCTTACTTTGAAAAATAGCTCAAATAAGAAACCGTAAACTAAATACATATAAAACTGATATAATTAAAATCTTTTATTTTAATTTGTCTTTTTGTGTGAGTCTCTGTGTGCCTGTTTGAGTATATGCGTGCGCCCGTAATCATTCATGGCCTTTATGAACATGCAGTTTTCCTAAACACAGAGTGATAGTCACAAAGAATATACAATCCAAGTAGAATCCACAAAAAACATATAACACAGCGACAGCTAGTGGAAAACCATTTGATATCATATCATAACGTGTAGTTAAACTTTGTACATAAATTTAAGTCATTAGTGTTAAATCACATTCATTAACAATAAAGCAAGCTTGATTTTCGTGTAGGTAGTTAAAATGTCGCAAGTGTTGAATGCAATATGTAATTCATTGTTTTGTAAATTTTGTGTTGACAGTTTCGGAGCTGTAATCGTAAGGTCGGACCTGTACGGACACGGATCAGGATTTATTTTTCGGAAACACATCCAGTGCTCTGGAACTGAGACCAACTTGTCACAGTGTAACTTCGGGAGCATCTACTACTGTGAGCACTGGATGGATGTCGGTGTCATCTGCAACTCTCGTAAGAAACTGTCTTTTACTTCTAATTTCGTTCACTCTTTGTCATTTATTCGCATTTCTTCTCTTATAAAAGTCTTTTTTTTTAGCTGGAGAGCTGACCCCACGATTATTAAATGGAGCTCGCTGGTCTGGACGTTTGGAGAATTTTTGAAAACGGAATATGGAACACAGTGTGTGACGAAGAATTTGGAAACAACGAAGCGCAGGGGGTTTGCAGGATGCTCGGTTTGAACAGGTGTGAAAACTGTCCTTTACATCCACATGTTAGCTTTTGTACATCCAAGAAGATACTGTCACATTTCCTATCTCTTCTTTATTGCAAGCTAGTAGATTTTTGAATAATGACAGCTTCAAGCCTTACTACTGCATTAACTGTAGATAATATCCTAGTATATTTTATGTTTTATTTATATGTTTTAGACAAAAGGAAAGATAACGGTACAGTGAGAAAAATATGTTACAAATTACACAAGTTTTGCCTACGTTTATTGAAGGTTTCTGTCCTACAAATATTTTCAAAAGATACATTTTCCAACCACATGATAAGAATGTAAGTATGCTACTATCACATATCAGTGTGTATATGTATGTGTTTCCAAGTGCTTGTTTCATCTAATCAAGCTATCTTATTTTTTAAATGCAGACATATCGGTGGCATTGTGACTTCTTCTCTCTTGCAGTCCTGGAGCTGTAAGTGTGACTTCAGACATGTATGGTGTGGGTTCCGGACAGACTTTGTCTGTAAAGATGATATGCACAGGAACAGAAAGTAAACTATCAGAGTGCAAGCGCGACAAACTGAACGACTGCAATCACTCCACAGATATCGGAGTCATTTGTAATATTCGTAAGGAAAACAGAATTTTATTTTGTCAAATTATCAAGTAATTCAAAAGATCAATGATATCTTCGTATAAAGTAGGCCTAGAGGAAATAAAATATTCACGACTTCTTGTACAACTTAGTGAAAGGCATAATTGGTCCTTATGAATTCCATGTGAAAGTGATTAATTCATGTCATCCAGCATGATACCTTTGAAAAAACAGTATTACGGGGTCACGTTGAAGGCTGTTGTCGCCGTGGGAAATAGAAGAAATGGTTGATGACTAGCTTGAGGAAGTAGACAGGTTGTTCACTGGGGTGATATTTTCATGCAGCTTGATTACCGGACCTGATGGAGTGGGTTCACCACTTCTACACCCCGTCAAATCGCATCCCTACGACTGTTAATACAAGCAAATACTCGCAAGAAAACTGTTCAGAAATTCGAGACATCAAAACGTAGTTTTTGCGACAAAAGTATAAGCATAGTGTTGATGGTTCATACATAATGTTGAAACAATATTTCTTTGATATATTTCGGCACATAATTTTCATTGATTTTAAACTGATGCTTTCCAACTACAGCAACACTTTAATTCAAGAGGTTTTCATGTTCACAGCTGGACAGATTACTCCTCGTCTAGTGGAAGGTAATGCGTCTTCCGGTCGCCTTGAGATTCTGTATAATGGAACTTGGAATTTAGTGTGTGATGAAGGTTTCGGACTACAAGAGGCAGAGGTGGCCTGCAGGATGCTTGGCTTTGACAGGTGTGTTATTTTCTTACAAACCTATAGTGTTACAAAACATACATTGTTTATTAGACTGACTGAAATGATGTAATAAACGTAATAAAGTTGTGTCTTTAAAGATGAAAGAAACATCACAGTTTTAAAGATTTGTAGGAGAAATTGGCTGCTGGGATAAAAGTTGAATGAACAGTATAATTATGTAAGGTCCATTGAAAATTAATTCATGCAAATCTCAACTGAGTTGTAGAGAAGCCTACAACACAAATGATGATAAGGACATGGATTTCTGTTTATAGTATATATTTATACTAACACTTTTTTGGTCAAGTACAATGTTAAAATACAAACTTTTAAAAGAGGGTCTGATGGAGCAAAGAGAAATCTTCTGTTCGAGTATTTATATAATACAATTTCAAACCAGCAGGTGCCAATTCAACGATCAGAGACAAGCCGTAACAAGTCTACTGAAATATAAAATTAAAAACATAGAAAAAAGATTAACATTAAACAAACAAATAAATGTATATTAGTCTCTAGAATTTTGACAAGTAAGCGTTAGTTTAAATAATTAATTTTTCAATGCAGCAATGGAGAAGCCAGGGTAATGTCACTTCCCTACGGCAACAGTTCTACAAGAACTATTTCTGGAAACGTGACCTGCAGGGGTACAGAGGGGAGTCTGGCTGAATGCGAACATCCAGGCTTCAATACCATTGACTGTGTAAAGTCGCAGGTCGTAGGCATCTCTTGCAGTGTCCGTAAGAACAAATTTAATTAAAAAACGAAGAAATCAAACTATATATATATATATAGTTATGTCATTATTGTTTTAGGTGATACAAGATTCGTTAATCGTACTTGTGGACAATAAGAAAAAGCAAATTGTTACAAAAAGTAAATGGTTGTCGTATCCTATATAAACATCTTTGTACACACAAACTTTACTGCACAGAAAAGTATACAAGAAAGCAATACACAATTTATTTGTGAGTCAGTGCAGGTGTATTTTAAATTCAAAAGAGAAGATGTTATCACACATTTTTACAGGCAAACGCTGCAATATTTTTGTTAATTCGCAAATGTTGAAGTTAAAGCTGATTTATACAGGATTTGTTAACATGTGCTTAATTGTAACTGTCACCACCTCCTTCAAAATCATTGTTTTCAATATTATGATTTGGTCTGTGGTTACAACTTTTAACACTAGCTCATATTTTTTAGCTACAGACCACACACTACGTCTAGCAAATGGACATTTGTGGTCAGGCCGTCTAGAAATATTCTACAATCAAAGATGGAGAACACTGTGTGAAAGCGGGTTTGGACAGAGAGAAGCCCAGGTTGTTTGCGGGATGCTTAATTACAGCAGGTAATGGATGCTACATAGCTTTTGTTATTTAACCCTTTCAGTTCTTGTGTTTTCAAAGTCAAATAAAGCTATAAAATTGTAATTTGCTGCTCGCTTTTGTTTCAACCTAAGAATTGTTTTCGAAAACTTGTAAAATTGTTTCGTCCTGAGATATACTTTCAAGCACCTGCGCGTCTACACTGATGCCCAAACCTGTCTTTTTTCTGTTGAACAGTCCAGGAGCCATATATGACTATCCTGGGAGATATGGCAGCGGTTCTGAACCAGTCTGGCTAGCTAATGTCAAGTGTGCAGGCACAGAGACCAGTCTTTTACGATGTTCACATGATGGTCTATACGAGCAAGACTGCGGACCGCTCAGCGACATCGCTGTCATCTGCAATATCCGTAAGATCGAGTTCTCCTACATCGGGTGACACGTCAGCCTCAAGTTGTAGGTGTCTACACACAGAAATATAATTCTTGTAACCAAACAGGGTTTTAATATTTGTAATTTTACATTTTAGAATGACAGGGACTTTGATTTACTTCAGTGCAGGTATAGCTTTTTTAAAACCAATGGTATTTAAACAAAACAAGTTAATTATTTGAAAAAAAACCTGGACTGGAATTGTAACTTTCTGAAAAAAAACTTTTACAATTTTTTTTTAAAGAAAAGACATTTTGAATTTTTTTTTTTTTCAGCTGGACAAATTGTCCCGCGTCTAGCAGAGGGAACAGCGTGGTCGGGTCGTCTTGACCTTTTGTACAACGGATCATGGAGCTCAGTGTGCGACGATGGATTTGGACACAAGGAGGCGCGTGTGGCCTGCAGGATGCTGGGCTTCGACAGGTGAGTCACGTGATAGAAAAATTCTTTGTGCATTTTTTCGAGAACTGACATCTGTCTCAAAATGTGTTTTTCTTCTGCAAGGATTTTAGGGAATTTTTTTTTAGCCAGTCCGACAGTTTAAACTGTTACAGAAGACTTACTTCTAAGAATCAGTGGTTTTTGTTTAGTAGTTGAAAAGAGTTTTATATGTTAAGAACTGAATGAGTGAATGTAATGAAAATAGTTATGATATTATATTATTATACAACATCCCCAAAATCCAATGTCCTATTGTACCTTGATACATTTTCAGCATTATTACAGTCACCTTTTGACATTAATGAATACTCATCACATGCATCCATTTTATATGTTGCAGGCCTGAAGTCTTCGCAGTTAATTCCTTTCTATTCAGAGATTATGATAGAACTGCGTTATTTAGTGACTTAAATTGCCAGGGCACAGAAACTAATCTGGCAGAGTGTAACTATAGCAGCTTCTACAACTACAAATGTACCCATGGCAGAGACATTGCTCTCATATGTAAAGCAGGTAAGAATACCTTGGAATGTGTCTCTGTCCTTTTAAGTAAAGGAATCATTTGTAAGCACTAAGTAACATTATACATTTACAATTATATTCAGGGTTACACACTTACACTTTCACATACTTACACCCGCATCTTGACATTTAGCAAAAGTTATTTATATTTAATATATAAGCTAAGTGAATTCTGCAAACGTTCAATATTGTCAACTACGAAATATCTTTAGTAAGCAACAATATTTAGTAATAATAAAAAATGTGACAGAAAAGGGTGACATTCGTATCACTGGTAATTATGGGACCACTTACGGCGTGGGTCGAGTTGAGATGCGAATGGAAAGTGAGTGGTACTCACTGTGTGCAACGAGCTTCAGCAATGACGACGCTGGAGTTGTATGCCGGCAACTCGGCTTCAATGGGTTAGTTCTGTGTCCTTTTTTTTTACAGACCTAAAAAGCACAAAAATCATAAAAAAATGTATTGAATATTTGTTTCGGTCTGAATAAATAAATTACTAAATGTGCTAAGTGTTCTGACTTATTCAATGAAATCTTAGCTGTTTCTGGCTTAAAATAGTGTGTAAGCCATTAGAGCATACATGTTTACTGTTGTCTTACAGCTAGTGTTACATTCTGTTGTTTTTGTGCACTTGTCTAATAAGGATTATATTTAATAGAAAATAAAAATGTCTTTTAAGATGAATAAAATAGCCGTAACTAGAAACAATAGATGAGTAACGCTTCATGCTTTGAAGACCTTTCATGTTTTTCAGAAGCACAGCGACGACTGCTGACGTGTCCTTATTCGGTGATAAACAAGGAGAGGTCGTGGTGGTTGATTTTAACTGCTCGGGGAGAGAACCCAGCATGTTCATCTGTCTGCAGAAGGTTGAATCCATTCGCGAAGTGTGCCATACAGAAGAATTCGGGGTTATTTGCGGAGAATGTAAAAGCTATTATTGTAACATTTATATAGAGTGCTAGTACTATCTTTACAAGCATGTAATAATCAAATAGTAACCTTTTATTTATTTATTTTTTTTTTACAATGTCCTTACAAGTTTCTTGCCATTTAATCATCATTACTTAGTCATTACCAAACAACTTGCTAAAAACAACTCAAAATATTGTATTTGTCGTACTGAGTGATAATGCTTTACACCATGTCCAACATTCCATACTTAGTCAAATTTCGTCAAGAAATTTTTCGTTTTGAATTCCTATGGAATTCCGTTTTAATTTCAGATCCACCATCAATCATAACATTTTTCCTTAACTACCAAGTCGATCCAACTGTGACTGTCACTGAGAACTCTGACGTTGACATGCTGTGTGAGGCACACGGGAGACCCAATCCCAGAATGCTGTTCATCAGTAACAAAGACAATAAGGTTTTGATAGATAGTAAACAGAATGGAGTACAGCTGTCGGAAGGAAAGGGACAAATAACGACGATCTTAAGAAACGTTCAATGTGAAGATTCTGCCGACTATAGATGTGAAGTTGAAAATAGTGTGGGAAGAAGCAATCAGTCCATCCGACTTCTCGTCCCGTGTAAGTTGTTGTTTTTTTTTTTTCTTAAACTGAACTCCACTTAGGAAACTTTATTTATAATAACATATCTTTGACTTTATCAAGTAAAGACGAGCAAACAAAACTTTTTTAGACAAAATCATTGCAATAAGAAGCAAAAATATTTACATTTGTATTCATGTATTAACACAGTCGCTCGTTTTGAAAAATCTATTGACCATATTTTATGACTAAATTACTTCTATAAAAGAACATAATTAAAATTTCTGAGTAATTAATAGCTTGTAATTCGTTTCTAGCTGAAAATGTCATTTTTACAGGTTCTCCCAGACTAAAAAGTTTTTACGCAAAACTGCCATCTATAGAAATAACTAACCATAGAGGAAACCTTAGTTTTGAAATGACAGCATATCCAGCACCAGGTGTGAAATTTATTGTACATCATGGGTCAACCGTCAATGAAAGTGTGAACATTGTATCAGTTAAAGAAAATGTTCATGTTGAGTGTGTCGATGAACTATTTGCACCTGCCTCTCATACCTGCAAAGTAACCGTTCGCAACATGAGTGCAGCTCATCAAGGTGTTTACCAGATTGTCTTCAGCAACAATCGTGGTGAAATATCTTTTAATTTTACCGTAAGACTTAAAGGTAAGTCCTTCCGAAACTCAAAAAATGAGTGAAACTTATTTTCATTTAACATTTCTATACTGCACACTTACTCGGCATCCATACGTACAACATCACAGACTATATTTACTAGATATTGGCTGTTCAAGTCAGAGTACTAACGGTTGTCGGTTTGTACTTGTTTAACCGATATCTACACAGAGCGCTTCTTCATATTTAATTCACCGAAATGACGAAGTCTACAACCAGCTGAAGTGTGCATACCAAGGTGATATATATGGTAACTCTGTTTTACTCTTCACTAAAGGTTGTCTTACTTTGAAATGTTTCTGGTTTTTAGAAGTGCTGTGTAAGCTACAATTAGTTCATTCGGCAATGGAAAATTACTCTTTACATCCTGTGAGTATTGTAATGCTTAAACTTTGGAAAGTATAAAGAACATTTTTATTCTGTACACATTTACTAGTTAAGTTTTAGCCTACGGTATGTTTACATGGCTTAATTGATTTCGAATATTTTTTAGTTTCCTTAGCTTTAAGTTGTTTATAGAACGGGTGTGTGTTTGTGCGTGCGCGCGCGAGTGTGTGTATATACATAAATAATTTTATGTAATAAAACGTAAATTATATTTTTTTTCAGTTTTGAGGAGGCCATCTGACTTGTCACAGGTACACTGACACGCCTTATTAATTTAGCACTTACCCTCAACCTGAAGGCAAAAATAGTATTTCTCAGCAAAAGGTCCTGACAGAGATTCGTCGGGATAAAAAAATGTATTGCCTTGCTTAAAAGATAATTTTATAATACATTTTACGTTAATCTTTCAAAGAGAAGTATTTCATGGAAACAATAATTAAATAACGCATACAAGCAGATAACCAATATTAAGAAACTATAAAGATCAATATTTGTAACCAAGGGAGTTTATACTGAGCACATATGTACATGAGTATGTGCTGATTACGTCCCTTTTTACCTGCTGTATTTCATACTTGCATTTGAAACTTTATTTTCAAGTTACTGAAGGTTATAAACGATTTTGTTTTTGAAGAGTTTTTTTAAAGTGTTCTTGTCGTTGCGGTCAGGAGCATAAGAGATACTTTAAAACAATACCGACAATGGACTTTTTCCATGCATGACATTGGACTTCAACGCATTCACCAGTTAGTTGTTCGAGGAAAAGAAGACAGAAAAGAAACAATAAAACTGTTAAAAGGTTATACGTAACTACAATAGAAATAAAATAGTTAAAAAATCATTTTAAGGCTATAAGATATGATTAAATAGAATTTTCGAATAAAGAAAGCAAGCAGACCTATTTGCAAAAATAAAAGGAAAAAATCCTATTTGCAGTAACGTATAAAAACGCTCAGGACAAAGAATATACTTACAGTCTCACAACATGTGCAGAGATGGACATGCGCAATATTGTAGACATGTATTCTTGCACACGTGACCTCTTTCGCACGCGCGCACACACACTGTTAAGTCGCTGATGAAGTGCTCAGCCAATGATCAGATTTAATGACATGCTTCCGGGACGCCACAGCTAAAGTCTTCACAGTTGACTGTCAGCCATTACTGGAATTACAAGGCGGACTCCCCACACCGCCATATGTTAGGTCTGCAAACAGTAAATACGATGATGCACAAAGTAATCTCTGCCTACTTGATATTCGCACTTCTGCTTCCATGTCTGGGTAAGTACATTTTATTAAAAAAGTCAATGTGTTTCTGTTATATATATATATATGTTCATACTTCCCGGTTGGTTCTATTGAGTTCGATTCTCATCTTGGGGATGCTGTTATCTCATGTAACATTCTTTTACAGCTCTGGCTGCCTTGCCCTTAGCTGCTGGCTTATCGTTCACCCACCACCTTACGTTTATAGTAAAATATGACGATATACAGCAATGTTTATGCAACTGTCGAGGTTGTAAACATCACGGGTCAATTAACCTCCCAAGAACAAACTGTACGTGTATTTGTAAAAGTTCTTAGCAAAACCAATACACGTCGACTTAGTCTCGCAGCCAATTTATTCAAGAAGTTAATAAGAAGTCTTTCCCATTGTCATTGTCGTTACACTCAGATTATCATAAACCATTGCCAGGATGACCACGTGTACAGTTCTGAGGGAAAGAGGTCCGATTCTGAGTATTGTATGATTGTATGAGCTAGTTTTTTTAATAGATTTAAAACTTGTTCTTCTGATGGAAACGATTATGTAATAATTAATTCAAATAAAATCCGCTATGTCTTCTTATTTCATTCATTCTGTAGTAGAGCAATTCTATTTAACCACTTCCAGGAAGAACTTTATCGCTTTTAAAAAGTTGACAGTAAACTAATAAAAAAGGTAGATAACGGAACCGTTGTCGAAAACGTATTTTCTGAACCTTTCTCTGTTTCTTTTTTAACACAAAATAAGCAAAAAGAATCCAAACCTTGAATTAGGAATATTTTTTTTTGTATAAGCAAACACATAATTGTCACAGTCGTTCTATGCACACGCAACTAATTCTATAAGAGCTGTAAACATTGTAGTCACTCTCAGTTTTTTCATAACTTAAAGTTTTTTTTTATATTAGTACCTAGGGTTTTGTTAGCTCCTACTGACTGACAAACTGTACACAATGATAAAATATAAATATACAGGCATTCGTTTTTCTTGAAATCTTACTATCTGTACTTGTAGCTCATAAGAATAAACTTCTTGTAAAGATGTTTTTAAGTAATTTCTTTTTAAATGCAGCACTTTTTCTACTAGCTACTGGACATATGCAACTGCGGCTGGTGAATGGAACTGCCTGGTCTGGACGACTAGAAGTGTTTCACGAAGGAAAATGGTAAACAATTTGCAGGCCATGCATTGATGACACCGACTTACAGGTCGTCTGCAGGAGTCTTGGTTTCAGCAGGTGTGTAGTATACTTTCTAATTGGCTGATTATTATTTTAGTGCAAAACAACATTGACATATTTAACGTGTTGTTTCCCACAGTCGTTTGCTAGTATCTAAAAAAATATTTTCCAGATTTATATTGACTTGACAGATAATTATAAACGATATATACAGAAGTTGAAGCGATGGCTTATAGTAGTAATGCAATGATTGTTTTTCTATCTTCCTTTAAAAAATAGC
The DNA here is from genome assembly GCF_003073045.1 of Pomacea canaliculata. Taxonomy (NCBI): domain Eukaryota; kingdom Metazoa; phylum Mollusca; class Gastropoda; order Architaenioglossa; family Ampullariidae; genus Pomacea; species Pomacea canaliculata. The sequence continues at coordinate 28,725,538 of NC_037596.1, forward strand.
TAATGTAAGAAACAGTAAACTAAATACACAAAAACGTATCTTGTTAATATTCTTTATTAAATATGTCTTTCTGTGTGAGTCTGTGTGTGCCTGTTTTATATAAGTATATAGATGTATGCACGTGGTAGGGAGAGTTTGTGTTAAACACGTTTACAGAATAGGGGTTAGTGTGGTCATCTAAGGCCTTTATGAACGTGCAGTTTTTCTAAACATAGAGTGGTCGTCACAAAGAATAAACAGTCCAGGAGAATCCATCAAAGCTTGAATCATAGAAAACATTATACATAGTTAAACTTTGTAGATAAGTGAAAGTCATAAACAAGAAATCAAGTTTCACTTTCTTTTAGGTAATTAAAAATGTTCCCAGCGCTGAATGCAATATGCGATTCAATGTTTTGTTCATACTCCCTTTTGTGTTGACAGTTCAGGAGCGGTAGCCGTCAGGTCGGACTTGTACGGCCAAGGATCAGGATTTATTTTTCGAAAACACGTAAAATGCTCTGGAAGTGAGACCAGCTTCTCGCAATGTGAATTCGGGAGCATCTACTACTGCGAGCACTGGATGGATGTCGGTGTCATCTGCAACTCCCGTAAGACACTTTATTTCACTTTTATTTCTGATTCGATTTTCCTCGCTTTGATGGCAATGCTTTTCTTATAAAAATATTACATTTTTTAGCTGGGGAGCTAACCCCGCGTTTAGTGAATGGAGCTCACTGGTCTGGACGTTTGGAGATTTTAGTAAACGGAACATGGAGCTCAATGTATGAACTGGAATTCGGAAACAACGAAGCACAGGTGGTTTGCAGAATGCTCGGTTTAAACAGGTGTGAAAACTGTCCTTTGTATCCGCATCTTAACTTTTACACAGCCAGGAACATACTGTCACATTTGTCATCCCTTCTGTATTAAAAGCTAGTACATTTCAAATAATTACAACTTTAAACCTTACTACAACATCAACTGTAGATAATATTCTAACAAGTGATCTCTTTCGTCTTTTATTATATATGTTTGAAAACAAAATAAAAGATAACGAGAAATGAGGAAATACGTAACAAAATACATACGCTAGACCTACGTTTATTGAATGTTTCTGTCGTATGAATGTTTACAGAAATAGCCATTTTCTAAGAAACTATATGTTAAGAATGAACTTATACAGTTTTCACATATTAGTGTGCATGTGTGTTCCTAAGAAAGTGTTTTATCTAATCAGCCTATCATATATTTTAAATGCAGACTTCTATCAGTGTACTCGTGATTTTATTTCTCTCGCAGTCCTGGAGCTGTAAGTGTGACTTCAGATATGTACGGTGTGGGTTCCGGAGATATTTTTGCTGTACCAATAAAATGTACAGGAGCAGAAAGTAAGCTATCAGAGTGCAAGCGCGTCAAACTCAAACTATATGACCCCCATCACTGCGCGGATGTCGGAGTCATTTGCAATATTCGTAAGGAAAACATGGTTTTATTTTGTGAAATTATCATTAATCGAAGTCATTTAAAAAAATAATATATGTTCATATAAAAATATTTCAATTATGACAATATAAATATGGAAGAAATTATGTTTAGAATCATGGAGCAACAACAACGATGGCTAGGCTTAAGATTTTTTCCACAAATAAAGGCTGCTGTACGACTGTAAAATTTGGAATTTTCTACCAAAACAAGAACTGTCCATCCAGGCGTTTAAAACCAAATACTTCAGGGCGCTCCTCATGATCCCCTATAAGAAGTCAAAGACTAATGAGAGGAATAATTGGTCCTCGTGAAACCATGCTCACTACCGTTAAACGATAAAAACTCCGGTGGTACATTCATGTCTCCCGACATGTTACCTTGGCTACAACGGTATTACGGGGTCACGTGAAGGCTGTCGACTCCGTTGGAAACAAAAGAACGGGTTGGTGGCTAACATGAGAGAGTAGACAGGCTGTTCACTGGGGTTTCCTTCTTCAGGCAGGTAGATCACTAGACCTGATGGTTTGAGTTGACTTTTTGTGAGACCCGTCAGACTGCATCCCTACGGCTGTCAAATGAAAGCAAAAACTACCAATAACACCATTCAGAAACTGGATACATCAAAACGCAATTTTTGTGAATATAAATATAAACATAATGTTGATACTTGATATACAATTATGAACCAATGTTTCTTTGATATATTCCAGTACATTGTTTTCATTGTATTAATATTGTATGGTTCCACAGTACAGTGACACTTTAAATAAAATAGTTCACATGCACACAGCTGGACAGATTACTCCTCGTCTAGTGGAAGGTAGTGCGTCTTCCGGTCGCCTTGAGATTCTGTATAACGGAACTTGGAATTTAGTGTGTGATGAAGGGTTCGGGCTACAAGAGGCAGAGGTGGCCTGCAGGATGCTTGGTTTTGACAGGTATATTATATTATGTAAATAATTCAGAATAGTTACTCGTTTATTTACTGTAAATCCTATCTTAAGCAATAATTCGTATTATTTAAATCTGTTGATAGATTCTTGCTTTTTTGTAAAATCAGGCATATGTGTACGGTATATGTAATTTGTTATCATTTAAGGGAGTTTGTGTTTGTGGAAAGTAAGAGTGGTGCACTGTATATCTAAAACGCTATGCAGTTTGCAAAAAAATCCTCGTCTATAATGCAGCTTTCGAATAATTGATTGAACTAACTGAAATAAATTAATATGGGAGAATGTTGTGTTAATACAAATGACAGGAACGTCACAGATAAAATATTTGTGAAGTGGATAAACAGTCTAACGATGCAAGGGTCAGTGACGAAAATCACACAAAACTCAGTGAGGTTGTAGAGAACCCTCCGAAACATATGGTGATGAAGGCAGGGAGCTCTAAATTTATAGTATATATTTATTTTCATTTATATATGGTAAGTACAATGTTCCAAAAAACCCTTTGAAAGAGAGATTGATGGAGAAAAGAAAAATCCTCTGTAGGAGTGTTTTTATAATACAGAAGCCATCAAGCAGTGGCGAATTCAACTAGTAATCAACTGTTTTAAATTGATATTTCCAAGCAGTCATGGAGAAGCCAGTGTAATGTCACTTATCCACGGCAACAGTTTTACAAGAACTATTTCTGGAAACGTGACCTGCATGGGTACAGAGAGGAGTCTGGCTGAATGCCAACATCCGGGCTTCAATACCATTGACTGTGAAAAGTCGCAGGTCATCGGCATCTCTTGCAGTTTCCGTAAGAACGAATTTAATATGAAACGAATAAAGCAGATTCTCCACACACTCAAAGAGTTATAGCATTAACATTTAAAAAGAAACAAGAAACTATAACCATTATTGTCGGCAAGGAACATTTTACAAAGCATTAAGGTTTGTGTTAACACTTTTGTACAAACAAACCTTGACTGCACAGAAAAATAAACTACAAAGGAATAGAATAACTATTTGTTTGCTAGTGCAAGTGTTATTTGAAATCAAGAAAAAAAAGATATGAATGTTAGAGCTCTTTTATACAAGACTCATACACATTTTTAGCATTTGTCACTCCTTCCTTTTCAATAATATTTTTAAATAGTGAGTAATTGTAAGTGATTACAGCTATAAAACGAGATACCCTGTTTTTAGCTGCAGACCACACACTACGTCTAGCAAATGGACATTTGTGGTCAGGCCGTCTAGAAATATTCTACAATCAAAGATGGCGATCACTGTGTGACTTTGGGTTTGGACAGAGAGAAGCTCTGGTTGTTTGCGGGATGTTTAATTACAGCAGGTAATGAAGGCTACACAGTTTTTATTATTAAACAATTTTTTCTTGTGTATTTAAAGTCAAATAAGCTTATAGACTTAAATTGTAATTTGCTGCTCGCTATTGTTTGAACATGAGAATATTGATGGGAACTTGCACAATTTTCTCATCGTGAGGTAGAAAGGTTGTTAAGATGCGCGTGCAAGCAAACGCCCAAACCTCTCATTATTTTTTGTGCAACAGTCCAGGGGCCATATATGACTATACTGGGAGGTTTGGCAGTGGTTCTGAACCAGTCTGGCTAGCTAATGTCAAGTGTGCAGGCACAGAGACCAGTCTTTTACGATGTTCACATGGTGGTCTCTACGACCAAGTCTGCGGACCGCTCGACGACATCGCTGTCATCTGCAATATCCGTAAGATCAAGTTCTCTGATTTCGGATGATTATCAGCCAATAGGTGTAGGTGTCTATTAACAGAAATATAATTCTTCTAAAGAAACACAATTTTTATATTTGTTATTTTGCAGTTTAGGATGGCAGAAGCTCTTATTTTCTTCAGTTTAGGTACAACTTCCTCTTCTAAGAATAAAAGGGATTTTAAATATAACACGTTTTATCAAATTAGTCGTTTGGAAAGGACGTTTTTTGTAAAATTAAAAAAATATATATTTTATGACCAGATTTGTCAAACAAAAGAAATTTTGAAAAAAAATTTCAGCTGGTCAGTTCGTCTCACGTTTAGCCGAAGGAACTGCGTGGTCGGGTCGTCTTGAAATTTTGTACAACGGATCGTGGAGCTCAGTGTGCGAAGACGGATTTGGACACAAGGAGGCGCGTGTGGCCTGCAGGATGCTGGGCTTTGACAGGTGAGTCACGTAAAAACTTAGGGAATTTTTCCGGGAACTGATGGCTGTCTTAAAATGAATTTTTCGTTCGCATGGATGCCCAACCTACGGCCCGCGGGCCATATCCAGCCCGCGACGCGGTGCCATCCGGCCCGCGAAACTTCTGCCCACAGTACAGGAAATCGGCATGTTAGTAATAAAAAAAAGACCTAAAAAAAACGAAAAAAAGGGAAGGAGAAGTATTTATCCCCACTTAGGGGCGTCTCTCAATCTTTTTTTCGATGGACGAACATTTCGATTCAGTTCTCCGACTTGGTGTCTCTACGATGCAGCCGAACATTCAAGAGTTGGTTTCGGGTAAACAACTTCAAATATCCCACTAATTATTACATAATAAATGGTAAATACAATTTGTTTCTAATAAAAATGGTATCTGCTCTACTTTTTTTTTCTTTTTTTGTATTTTTGCGGTGAAGCGGCCAGCGACACGCATGTCGGAAATGTGTATGGCCCGCAGGCCGAAAAAGGTTGTGCATCACTGGCATAGATTTTACAGAATTTTACTGATTGTCGAACAGTTTAAGCTATTACAAAAACTTTAGGACTATTTCTAAAAATCGTGTGGATTTATTTAGGAAGAAATTTTATTTGTTAAAGATTTAATGAGTAAATCCACTGAAAGAAATAGTGCGGATGTTATACATTTTTGAAAAACCTGTATGGCAGCGGTTCTCAACCTGTGGGGCGCGACCCCCCAGGGGGTCGCGACGTGCCTACAAGGGGGTCGCGAAGGTGGTCCTTTTTTAAAAGTTTCTTATACCGGTATTAGTGAAATTAGCTTAGATTGTGTAACCGAGTGGTGAGGGCGATCAAACTCCAAATCTCTTCTCCCTATTCAAGTACACTGTCTCGGCAATGCAGTGACTTCTCACTTCCAAAACTCAAAACACAATCCCCCCCTCTCAACAATTAAGCCTCCAATCTCCCTCCTCTCGCCTTTTGCCCTCTCTCTCCCCCAATCTCTCATCGCTGACTCCCCTCTCCCTCTCCAGTCACACCTCTCTTTTTAAAAAAAAAAAACATCTAAAAGGCACGCATTCAGGAAACGTCCATCATTCACACCCTTTCCCCTCGCACGTGCTCACTGCTCAGTCCTAGTACTCTAGGTCCCTGACAGAAGGCCATGACCAGACAGTGCGGGGTGGGGGCTTAAGAACGACCGATGACTGCTGCTAATGGCATATTTATCGGACATATTTGAGAAGCTGAACGTTGTGAATACTTCTCTGCAAGGGAAGGACACCAACATGTTACAAACAACTGACAAGATGAATGCTTTCGTCCGAAAAATTTCGTTGTGGACGCAAGAGAAAATATTTTTGATGTTTCCGTGCTTGTGTAAGTGCAAGGCTGACAACTTGAATCTTGATCAGGTGAAGAAGGTAATTATTGCCCATCTAAGCGGACTGCAAGAAAGGTTTCAGCATTACTTCGCTGAAATTGATGTGACTAAATACGATTGGATTCGTAATCCATTTCTGGCTGATCCTAGCACAAGCGGGTTGTCCACGGAAGAAGAAGAGCAGCTCATCGACCTTTCGAGTGACCAATCCCTGAAAATGGTCTTCCAAACAACACCTGTGCCAACATTCTGGATTAGCGTCAACGGTGCTTTCTGAGAAAGCAATGAAAGTTCTGCTGCCATTTTCAACTTCGTATATGTGTGAGCAAGGATTTTCAGCATTGGCAGCACTGAAGTCGAAATACAGAAATCGTGTGGACGCAGAGGCTGAGCTGCGAATAGCAGTGGGTACGAACATCGCACACAGGTTCGCTTCTCTATGCAACAGCAAGCAGGCTCAACCTTCTCATTAATCAAAGAGAGTATCCAATAAAATTAATAAAATAATATTTATAAGCACCGCAGAATTTGCTTTAGTAAAATCTCATTAACAGTTATACTTCTTGCAGATACGAACTTTGTTCTTCCGTTGTTGATTTCCTCGACGCGGGATTGGAGGTTAGCTAAGGCTCCCCCGCTCTTCCACCGACCTAGCTGGCTAAGGGGGGTCGCGGACGTACCGGTGTTCGTCAGGGGGGTCGCCACAAGCAAAAGGTTGAGAACCGCTGCTGTATGGTATGGTACTTTGATACATTTTCATCATTTTAAAGTCATCTTTCGACATTCATGACAACTCATCACATGCATCTATTTAATGTGTGTTGCAGTCCTGAAGTCTTTGCCTTCAATTCCTTTCTATTCAGAGACCATGATGGAACCGTGTTGTTTAGTGACTTAGATTGCCAGGGCACAGAAACCGATCTTACACAGTGTAACTATAGTAGCTTGTACAACAACAAATGTATCCATGGCTCTGACATTGCTGTCGTATGTAAAGTAGGTGAGAATAGTTTCGAATGCATCTTTGTCCTTTAAAGTAAAGTCGTCTTTTTTCAGCACTAAGTAACACTATCCATTTGCTAAATAGCTAGAACAAAAAGTTAAACAAAATTTTAACACTTTAAACTTTTAATAGCATGTTAATAATTATTTGTATAATAAAATATTTACTATGCAGTTTGCAAACTCATATAACATTGAGTATGTTTTCAATTATCTAATTAAATAAAGAAATCAATAAGATGCACCATTTGTAATTTGGATATAGACTAAATTCTATAAACGTTTAATAATATCTGCGTCAAATTATTTTTTTAATAAACAGTAATAGTAATTATAACTAAATAAAATGTGCCAGAAACGGCTGACATTCGTCTCACTGGTAATTATGGGACTACTTACGGTGTTGGTCGTGCTGAGATGAGAATGGAAAGTGAGTGGTACTCACTGTGTGGCACCGGCTTCAGCAATGACGACGCTCGAGTTGTATGCCGGCAACTTGGATTTAACTCGTAAGTATTTTTTGTTTAGGGAAAAAACAAAACAGCAATGAACAAAAAAAAAAAGGGTATTAACTATTTTTTTCAGTTTTGAAGTTATTAAACCTTTTCATAAATGCGTTAACTAATCTGACTTCTTCAATTAAATCTTAGCTAGCTCTGGCTGCAAATACTTTGTAAATTATCAGCCCATAAATGTTTAGCGGTGTTTTATGGATAATGTTACCTTCTTTCTTTTTTTTGCGCTTGTCCAATAGGAATCTTGTTTAATACACAATAATATGGTAATCTTCTTTATATGAATAAAATAAATGGAACTAAAAACCAATGGATGACTAACGCTTCATGCTTTGAAGACCTTTCATGTTTTACAGAAGCACAGCGACGACTGCTGACGTGTCCTTATTCGGTGTTAAACAAGGAGAGTTCGTGGTAGTTGATTTTAGCTGCTCGGGAAACGAACCCAGCATGTTCACCTGTCTGCAGAAGGTTCTAAACATTCGCGATGTGTGCGATACAGAAGAATTCGGGGTTATTTGCGGAGAATGTAAAAGCTATTATACTAACTTTTATATCGAGTGTTCAAATATCTCATGTGTATAGAGCTGTAATAAATAACATTTATATATTACCTTTACAATGTGTTTTAAGGCAAAAATTTTTGTCATTTTATTCATTGTTTTTAGTCTTCATCAAACTATTTGTTGAAAACTATTTAAAATATTGCATTTGTTGTGCTAAATGATAAGTACTTACACCATGTCCTAAATTCCACAAGTAGTAAAATCCCGTTGTCCCAGCAATTTTTTTTCCATTAAAATTACCATGATACCCTGGTTTTTTTTTCAGATCCACCATCTATCATAACTTTTCTCCTTAACGGCCAAGTCGGTCCATCTGTGACTGTCACTGAGAACTCTAGCGTTGACATGTTGTGTGAGGCACACGGGAAACCCACTCCCAGAATGCTGTTCATGAGTGACAAGGACAATGAGGTTTGGATAGATAGTAAACAGGATGAGGTGCAGTTGTCGGAAGGAAAGGGACAAATAGCAACGATCTTAAGAAAAGTTCAGTGTGAAGATTCTGCCGACTATAGATGTGAACTTGAAAATAGTGTGGGAAGAAGCAATCAGTCCATCCGACTTCTTGTACCGTGTAAGTTTTTAAAACTGAACTCCATTTAGAAGACTTTATTTACCATCACAGCTCCTTTCATTTATCAAGTAGAAACGAACCAACAAAGTTAAATAATACAAAAATTGCCATGTGAAACATTAATATTTACCTTCCTAAATGAAATACTTTGCCTATGCGTAAAAACATACTTTCAGTTTTTTTTTAATCTGATCATATTTCACACTAGATTACTTCTATAAAGGAACTTTCCGATGATATAAGTTATTAAATTAATAATAACCTGTAAGTTGTACCTAGCCCAGAATCTTTCAAGATTGTTTTGTCTTTGTTTACTTACATAAACCGAAAGTAGCAATGTCAATGTTTATTACTTTTGCTTTGGTATACAGGTGCCCCCAGACTTAAACTTTTGTACGAACAACCTCCGTTTGCTGAAATAAGTAACCATAAAGGAAACCTTAGTTTTGAATTGACAGCATATCCAGCACCAGAGGTGAAATTTATTGTACATCATGGGTCAACCGTCAATGAAAGTATGAACATTCAATCAGTTAAAGAAAATGTCCACGTTGAGTGTGTCGAGGAACTATTTGCACCTGCCTTGCATACCTGCAAAGTAACTGTTCGTAACGTGAGTGCAGCTCATCAAGGTGTTTACCAGATTGTCTTCAGCAACAATCTTGGAGAAATATCTTTTAATTTTACCGTAAGACTTAAAGGTAAGTTCTTCCGAAACTCAATAAATGAGTGAAACATATTTTCATTCAATACATTTCTATGCAGAAAACTTACTATCCATTCATAACATGCGTGCACAACATTCCTCAGTCCATTTACGGGGCGTGAGCTGATTCAAGTCAGAATATGAACGGTTGTCGGTTTGTGCATTTTATAACCGATACTAATAGAGAAATTTTTCTTCGTGATTTATTTACCGAAATGAAGACGTCTACAAGCAGCTGAAGTTTGTATACCAAGATGAGATATAAATTTACTTCATTTCACTCTCAACTGAAAGTGGTGTCCCTTTAAAATGTTTGTCGTCTTTAGACGATGTACACACAATCCATTATGAGAGCTGTGTGCAACTATTTACGAGCACACCTCCCGAAAAGTAGGTAAGTACTTTCACCACATTATATAAGTGCAGTGTGAGATAAAGTTCATTTTGCAATGGAAAATTACTTTTTTTACAATCTGTTCGTACTGTAATGAATTTAAAAAGTTTTTTATAGACTGTGAGCAGCATATTGATTGTGTACACATTTATTAGTAAAATTACAGTTGATCTTAAATTTGCATGAACATAGTTATAAAGAAACACCTGTTTTGCTATTCCAAAGAATCTTCACGCACATTGATTCCGAATATTAGTTGGTGTCCTTAGTAATATTTTGTTTAGAGAGTGTGTGTGTCTCTGCATGCGCGCTTAGTATTATCACGACAGAGAGAAAGAGATAGTAAATAGTGGAAGAAAGACTTAACAAGGTGAAACAAAACTTTTGTCCAGTGCTTAGTAAAAAAAACATTAAATCGGTTCACATCACGCACGCACAAAGCGAAGGACAGACAAAATGACAGATGGATGGGTAAAATGAGAAGGGCAAGCTTAAGTTTCTGTTAACACTTGTGTCTAAACTTAATCATTTCTAGGATCCAGCATACAGTAGAATTAAATTCAAGATTCTAATAATAATCCGCAATATTTGCCATCACAAAGAGATAATCTTTGTTGTCAACAGGATGCATGTACTTTGGTCAACGTGACTCAATCAAAGTTCCATCAACCACAAAAGTAGGTATTTGAATCTTAAAATGTTTAATTCACTGATGAAGGACGGTCTATGTCTTACACGCGCGCATTTTGTCGAATACAGAATAATGCGTGTGCCTGTGTAAAATTGTTTGTTCATGCGTGCTAATTAGCAAACACGCACACAAAGACATCGGATTCATACAAGTCTATATGCGTCTGTTAATAAACTAATAAATGTAGGACACCTTTGCAGCAATAAACCACCCCAAACACTAACATTTATTGTTGCTAGTATTTCTATATTTTCTTCAATAATCCAAAGAAAAAAGCATGTCTGGTTTTTTATCTCCGTCTGTGGCCTGACTTATTTGCCCTAAAGCACGATTTTTTAACTTAAAAAGAGTAGATAAATATATATATACAAGTTTACAATATCTTCTTTTGCTAATTATGTTATGGTAATAGTTATAGGGTTATTATTTTTCGCAACCCACATGCATGCGTGTATCAAAGAGCTTGTAGGACAGTATTCTTAAAAGACTGTGCAAGAGGTTAATGACTCCCCTGATTATCATCCACTGCCCTTACAAGTTACTGAATGTTTTGAAGTAGAAATGAAAAAAATAGAATCTTTCTTTCTATTTGGTGAAATGTACTCAAATACTTTGTCCTTTAGGATCGTTCTAAAGTGGAGACAGAAAATCTTGCGTATAGTTTGAAATGAATATTTGATATCTAGTAAATATGGAAAGGCTTAATGGCCGTCACTAACTCTGTGGCTGGATGGAGGAGTCATCAATGTCAGCCAATCAGCGAGCGTGGTTTGTGATGCTTAATACAAGGAGTTACTTCCTCGAGCTCCAGTATTTCGCGGCGTTGTGTTAACGCGAACTGATCGAGCTGCTTTACTTTATTCTATCAGTCCCTCGCACACTTGTCATCATGGTTCAAGGAGTCGTCAGTGCTTTCCTCGTCGTTTTTGCCCTCATAGGGTGTGTTGGTAAGTATCTCTTTATCACTTGAGCGACTTAGTGTGTTGTAGGTAGTCCGCACCTTCCCAGAACTATCAATGAACACATCCTATTTATGGGTCGTCGTTATATGTACAGTATCTAAAATATTTTGTAGCCCTTTAAGACGTATATATCTGACAATTTTTGTCTCAATAATCTTGATATGTAAAGATTGTTATCACACAATTCATGTTTTAGCAAAGTAATGGAAGCACTACACTGTTGACTAATTTGTTTCTTTTTTAACTATAAAATAGCAACATTCTTAATCAATTTATTTGTAAAGCGTATTAAGATATACTACTCCTAGACTGTAAGAATAATTTTAACAAAACCCTTTTTAATAATAGAAAAAAATAGTAAATCCAAGCTGATTCAGATTCAGAAGCTCAATTTAACAATTTTCACGGAACTTTGTTAAAATTAAGAAACACCTTTTACTTTAGATAGTTTTACATGTATACACATGTCCAACTTTTAATAAATGAAAAAAGCAGTAAGCAAACTGATTTAAATGCAATTACCTTTCTACAAAACCTTCAGCTGGAGAATTAAAAGTGAGGCTGCTTGAAGGCACAGAATGGTCAGGTCGTCTTGAAGTTTGCAGCAATGACACCTGTGGCACCGTGTGTGGCAATGGCTTTGAAACCAAAGAAGCGCAAGTAGTCTGCAGGATGCTTGGCTTTCCCAAGCAATTTTTTTCTTCTGTCTCTCTGGGAAAAATATTAAAACGTGTATTTTTGAGAACTTATGTAAAGCTTTCTCGATGCTTAGTGTAGCGACTTTACTAAGCTATTTCGAAGAAAATATTATGTTGGCTAAAAGATAAACTGAAAAATGTGTATGTCACAATTCCTATGCAATCTAACATCCATTCAGCAAATAACACAATACGGTAACTTGAATACAAAAGTAATAATTGTAATGATTGCCACAAATAAGTGGTAGACAGAACATACAATGTAAAATATAGTGAACATTTAATAATAAAATTATCAGATGTTATTTATAATCATAATGATTACGTTGCTGCTGCTGCCGCTGCTGCTGCTGATGCTGCTGATGCTGCTGCTGATGCTGCTGCTGCTGCTGATGATGATGATGATGACTCATTGACGAGTTTCTCGCAGGCAAGGGGCCGTAACTGTGAAGTCAGACATGTACGGAAAAGGTTTAGGAGACATATACAGCATAAACTGCAAAGGCACTGAAAATAGTCTGGAAAAGTGCGATCTCGGTGAGAGTCCTTCCTGCGTTCACGAAGAAGATGTTGGTGTCATCTGCAACAGCCGTAAGAAATAATTTTTGATCACTAATTCTTTTCTTTTTTATAAATTTTATTTAACTAAGATTTTGATCTATTAAACAAATAAAATAAATGGTACTGAAAAACTTGACAGCCTTTATAGAGTTCAGATTATACTTAATTCTGCAATTGCTTTGATCAACCACTCATCTCTCCTAATGCATTCGTGTGTAGCTGTTCATATATATATATATGTATACCATTTTCTTTCACACCATATAGCCCGTTAATTTTGTGGAAGTTATAGGTGCTGGAAGGTTCAGTCTGGCTATTCATGCTTAGCTAGAGTGTTTCTCTGGCCATGGTTGCCTCAATTTCGTTATCCGGTGCGAAAATATGTTATATGACATATTTGTTAATTAGCATAATGCAATAAAATCTTTAAATTGACTCTTTCAGCTGGAAACATAACACCACGTCTTGTGAGAGGAAGGAGCTGGTCTGGCCTGTTGGAAGTTTTGTATGATGGAGTGTGGAGTACAGTCTGCAGTCGTGGCTTTGGACATAAGGAAGTGAAGATTGTTTGCAATATGATTAGGCATCGTTTCATTAACAGGTTTGTGCTTAATAATAATAATAATTCCTATTCAATCATCATCATAATAACAATCATACCAACCATAAGTATAATAATAATTTTACTTATGTTTGCAGCCCTCTCGCTGTCGCTATGTCTTTCCCGTTCTACTTCAGGGGAAGAGATGAAGACAGCATTTTATTTAGCGACCTGGACTGTGATGGTACAGATACCAGATTAGCTCAGTGTAAACACAGTGGCTTCTACAACCACACCTGCACTCACGACGATGATGTCAGCGTAAACTGCGCGCTCGGTAACATTTGTATTTATATTTCTTTTAGATTCATTTCACATTAATTACTAAAGCACTTAGGCAACTCTTAGTTTGTGGCTAAGATGTGACATGTCTATGAGACTGAGATGTTTTAAACCAACAGATGGGGTCTATCGTCTTGCTGGCCCACGGCGCACCAGAGATGACATGGGACGTTTGGTGATCCTTGTGGGTTCGTTGTCACGAAGAAACGACTGGGGAAGGGAAGAGATTATTTTGCCACGTATGTGGAGTGGAGTCTGTGGCAACAATTACTCTCCCATCACTACTGCCAGAGTCATCTGCAAGCAGCTTGGCTACCCTTCGTGAGATTTAAACTGATTTTTTTATACCTTTGTTATGATCATATTTTTTTGGACACAATAATTTGTTTCTCGTATAATACAAAAAATATAATGTAAGATTGAGTAATTAGTAAGGAATTTTCTTATTTAAATGAAGAACGTTATTTAGTTAAGTAATAACCATTCTGGTTAATAGATTTCTTATAAGTTTGCACAGTTCAAGACAAACACAGAAATAAAGTAGAAATTATGACTCAGATACATAGCAATGTAGTATTCACTACCAACGCTTGATTTTTTTAAAAAGTTGAATGTTGTCATAACACTTTTGGAGCGTACATGGAGCAGACCTGCTAGAATCATCTGCAATCAGTTTGGCTACCCTTCGTGAAATTTTACCTTCTTCTTTGTTACATTTGTTCTCGCTGTTATACTTGAGACCAATCCAAACTTGATTTTGCTTACTATTTATAAAAAAAAAATATTGTGCTGTAAAGATCAAGTTGCGGCCCTATGCTCCATTGGGGGTGAATAGGAAGAAAAAGAAACAGAAATCAAGAAATCAAGTAACTAATTATTCCGTTTCAGACGCAACGCCATGCTTGTTCCTGGATCGTCGTTTGGGCCGATGAATTCGTTTTGGATAACAGAGGTTAACTGTACAGGGGACGAAATTAGTATGACTGCTTGTGTCCAGCTTATAACTGGCTACAGTTCATCTTGTCCTACACAAGACATCGGCGTCGTCTGCAGCGACTGTAAGAATTGTTTTACCTGCAATGTTTATAACAATGTATTTTTGTTACTTTAAAAACATGCTAGTTAATTAGCTTATTGGTGTATTTAGTGTGATATTTGATATTTTTGAAATTGTTCACGTTTGCAGCAAACTCTGGTCTTTATATACTTCTTGAAACATTTGGAAAAGACGATGCCTACCCTCCGTTTGAGGGCAGTAATGTAAGTTTCAAGTGTGAAGGTACAAAGAAAATTGATTCAGCGGCCATCTACACCTGGACAGAGACTGCAGGTGGACGTCCTTCTGGGGCGAACCTCATCTTTGACTCTCTGACAAAAGAAAATAGTGGACGCCGAGTTAAGTGTGAAGCACACTTTTACTACAATGGTAGTAGCCATGAGAAGCTGTCTAGTGAAGCAATAAAACTGCAGGTTTATTGTAAGTATAAACAAGATTTTCCACACAAAACACTAAAACAAAAATTATAGTAAATTAGAAACTATGAAAAAGAAAAAAAAAATGTACAATTTTGGGGTTTATACATATATATACTATGTATTCCTAATTTGTAACCTCTTTTAAAAATAAAGACCTGATAATTAAAGATACATTTTAAATTATACATAAAATAGTGTCCAGTTGTTTAATTGCCTCCAATAGACACATACATGGAATTAGTGTATGAAGAATGCATCCATTAATAAGGTAACTTTTGTTTTACAAGAAGGAGAAAGCGAAGGGTAAGTGGATATATTTTTGTCTTGTCACAACTATTATTATTATTTTCAGACAAACCGTTGATCAAAATTACATCTGATGTTAACACCTGCCAGCCCCATGCAACTTCAGACACTTGCTACATCACTAAGGGTCATAATGTTACACTCATGTGTTCAGCTGTGAGCAACCCTCCTCCAGTATCATTTGAGTGGCTTAACAAAACCATGGAAACCAGGGAGAAACTAAATATTATTTCAGCAAATGCCTCTAGACACGAAGGCCTCTACAACTGTACAGTCCAGACGAAGTCTGATGATTACGACAAACGACTGCCATTATCAGCATCCTACGTGTTTACTATCATCGTTCAAGGTTCAAGTCTTTGATGTTTATTATAAAATAGTGATTTAAATCCAAAGATAGTTTTTCCAGGTCCAGACAACATACGGTTCATGATTAGTTTGCTTAAATTTCTGAGCAAATGGCTGACCAGATTCATCAACATTTAATTTAAGAATAGAATGTTTAAATAAAGGAACAAAAGTCAATAGCCATAATGCATAATTTTTTACATGATTTTTTTTAACAAATTAATATTTTGTATTTATACATCAGAGCCACCAGTTGTATTAGGATTTACTGCGAATGGTGAGGACAACACGACAATAATTGTCGACGAGAATTCTAATGTCAGCCTGTCATGCGAAGCTGCCGGTAGACCCAAACCTCACATGGTCCTGAGAAGTGGTGCAAACAGTCGTGAACTGAACAGAATTGCTCATGACGATTCACAATTAACAGAAAAAACATCGAACATAAACTTTTTCATACATAAAATTAGGTGCCAGGACTCCGGTGCTTACAGATGTGAAGCAGATAATTCAGTAGGCCATGAAAATAGGACTCTATTCATACTTGTGCCCTGTAAGTAGTTGAATAACTTTGAATTAGAAAAAGTTTACGTAAAACTAAATATATTTTCAGAAAGAAAAAAAGCAAGACAGACAGACAGACAGACAGACAGACAGACAGACAGACAGACAGACAGACAGACAGACAGACAGACAGACAGACAGACAGACAATTGGAAAAATGCATCTGTTTATTTCTTTAAAAATTAAACAACATTATCAAAAGTAATAATTTGTGAATTTTACTATATTTTGTTGATCTTCTCCAACGGTAATTAATATTTTTATTTGCTTTCTAAATTTTTAGGTGCTCCAAGACTCAGAGATTTGCAAGGAGAACTTCCACCTGTAACAATTATTAATTTTAAAGAGTCTTTCACTTTAGAACTGATAGCCTACCCACCACCGGAGGTTAAACAAATGTATTATGGACCAGTGAGCGACACGCTAGGAGGCCAACTAAAGGACCTATTACATGTGACCTGTGGTGCAAAAACATTTGCACCTAGCTTGTTTACTTGTAACATTACTGTTGTCAATAAGAGTGATGACGGAGTCTACCGGATTGTTTTTGAGAACGACCATGGACAGTTGCCTTTTAATTTTACAAGGAAAATTCTCAGTAAGTATTTAACTTACTGTCCAACAGTAGCTTCGTGATGCTGATGACATATACACTCAACAATTTCAAGTACACATTAGCAAAAACATAAAAACAATACTCAACAGTCCTCCGGCCTTTACCATCATGTTCAGTCCTACTGCCAATTAACAATTTGTTTACATTTGTTTTACCAGTTTTATTTATTTGTTTCCGAAAGGCAAGAAATTGAAGTCTTCAGGATGTGGCGCAGGTGAGTAGAACACTTTAGAGACTCAAATATAATAGAGTGGCTTTATTTCTTACCTTCATCAGCAGGTATTTGAGTTAAAGCTTGTCTTTAAAGATCAGACAGTGACAAGATGTTTAGAAAGGCAATGGAACAAAAACTCAGTCTTCAATGCTTTTGTGAAGAAATTTTTGCTAGTTACGTACGACTCTTTCTAAAAATAGAAATTACTCAAGGGAAGTTATAGAGTGGAAATATCCAAAGGGAGACAACACCATCCTTTTAATAGCCACATTGACAAATAAAATTTTGGAGAGATTTTACCCAGTTTAATCCACTTGTAATCTTGAAACAAATTACATATGAATTTGTATCGGACCGTTTCGAGATGTTACTGTTTTTATAGTTGGGTAATGTTTCTGTGTCTATAAAAACGTCAGTTTTTTCATTTTTGCAGTCTCTTGAATTTTGACCAAGCGGCATGTCACTGCGATTCATGTAGAGGCTGAGACAGGAGAATTTCAAGGAAGTATAAACGAGCGTCTAAGCCCCACGGACAAAAGCTTTGTATCAACTTGTGTCAGATTTATACTAGCAATGTGGTATTACAGTATTAGTGACTGACAAGTGGGAATCCAATGTCTATGTTGAATGTATGAAAGTTTAACTTGTTTTGGTGTTGTTTGTGTCATACACAGATCTGATGGAATCAGCAAACGGGCGTCAATGCTGGCTGCAACGATCTCTGAACTGTCTGGTCTTAGTCTACACACTTCCAAGCTACTTTAAAGAATATTTTTATTTCTTAGAATTTGCTTGCGATGGTATACGATATAGGTGAATAAAAGATTTCCAACAAGTAAACATAAAAAAGGAAAAGAAACAAAATATGAGAGCAAAGACCATGGACATTTAACTACACGGCTTTAGTAAAAAATAAATAACCAACAAAAAGGAAAAGTATTTTTAGAATATGAACTTGCAAACCTGTGTGATTATTATTAAGTTTTAGCTCATTTTTATTATAATGCCATTTCATTTCATTGTGATAAAGGACACATTCCCTTGTTTTTGTTTCTTTTCGCCTCTTGCTTTGTCGGTTAAAGAATGATGTCCTGTGATACCAACGTGTGCATGAGTGTGTATGAACCTTGGTTTTTGGTGATATGGACTTTGTTCTCTGTCAGCATGGACATCGCCCTCCCCCAACAATGCCAATGTTCTTCCTAGCATACTGATTGTTGTTCTTGTGTACGAAAGGCAACTGAGAACGAATGCACTTCATAATCGTCTCAACATGTGATATATTGAGAGAGTCAGTTACTATGCTAATATATGTTTAGCTTAGATTAGTCCTTCTGATCTTAAAGCTAGGCACGCCAGATATAACTGTCTTAGTTGTATAGGTAAAGGCAGTTAAGAACGAATGCACTCCATAAATTGTCAACATGTGATAGAGTAAGAGAGATACTTGTCATGTTAATAACTGGTCTTGAGCTTAGATAAGTCTTTACGATCTTATTGAATCTTAGTCTAAGCTTCTTTCAGTTTCATACTCAACTGATAATCGATCTTAAGATGCATAATAATTTACCTGGGACAAGTAATCGATATAATATGATTGACTCTCTCACTTCGTCTGCCTATCTGTCTGTCCGACTGTCTATTTTATACTTATTTCTATCACACTCTTATTTCTTCCTCCTGTTCTTCTTTCATCACGAGTTCCTTCATGCATTCTCTGCCCTTCTATTTTGTCCTATAACCTTACTTCCTTCGTCTTAACTACTTCATTCCCGGGTTCCCTAAATACTTCTATTGTCATTGGCATGCAATATGCACAGCGAGAAGCAATACTTACTTGATATTTGTGGAGCAGGCGAAGCTATCGCCATCGTTGAATTCTTTTATCTTGTTACCATCATATGTGACATGCTACATAAGCCAAACATAATCGTTTTGCGTGTCTGCGAAGCATATTTACATTTTAAAAGTACAGGTAGAAACATAGACATTATTATCACAAATCATTGTTCTCAAATATTTTCCTCCCTACCATCAGGACTAAAGTACAATCAGTACTTTCTAACCCCTCGCCCATATTCTCAGACACGAATAAAGACTTGGAGAGAAAAATGTCATGTAAAGTAAAACACCTTCAACAAACAAATCTCAAAACTAAGAAGATCATGCTCCAAAATGAATACCTGGTAAAGAGCCGACAACCTTTCTTCACTTTCTCATGATAAACCATGATATCTCAAAATTACTGAATATTACAGTAGCCGCAAAACTGATGATTAGTTGGAGGTTTAAATAGTGGGTAGTCATTACTGCAAATACATGTAGTACTACAGTGATTTATGTACAACACAAGCAGCAGTGTTATTATACTAACTCTATGCGACAGAGACATGCACGAGTCCTTGCTCTCCCTTTTTCTCGTTCAAATCCAAATTGTAACTTTTTTCCCAAGATGACTGCCCTTACACGACGTCTACACAAAGTCCAAAAAAATTTTAAAATGCCCCTCTGTCAAAGTTAAACTGATTGTTAGGCGCAAAATTTACGATGTCCTTATTGCACAGTCCTTCTGTGTAAATACTGGTTGTTGACAGGCGGTGGTTGTACCTCTGCGTTTTCGATAACCGGACCAAGTGGTCGGGTGTTGCTCAGCATGTAAAGGGTAGAACCTTCTACCATAAACTTAAAAAGAGGCAGGAACAAGCGTCTAGTCCATTATTTAAACGAGTCAATGTAGTTTTCATGTCCTAACAACTATAACATGGCTGTGAGTTGTGACCCTCCACAAACTATCTCGTTCTGTCTCAGCTGTTTGTCCTTACATAAAGTATGTCTAAAAGATAGCAGAACTGATGTCACAAGCAATTTATTTGAATTTCTAACAAGAAAATACATTTTCTCTTCAAAGTATTCCCCCTGCAATATAATGCACTTTTCCCTCCTTCTCCTCCATGTTTTTATGTATTGCTGGAAAGGATTTTTCGCGGATACCTCCTTAGCTCTGTCGTTACAGCCATCTTGATTTCCAACGTCTGTCCCCTAGACATCGCATCTATGTTCAGACATATGTTGTGAATTACTGCAATATCAGTGTCCAGTGACGGAAATTAGAAGCATCGTTAAAACAGTCTCAAGTGTGAAGGATGATGGAAGTGACACTGTTTAACACTATAAAACAAAACTTATATCAAACTAAAAGAAAGATATTCTCTTTAAAGACTGTGTGTATAATTGAAAATATTGAAAACGCACGCGCTCATGCCAAGGCGTCTGTATATGTTGCCGCTGTAATAATTTTCTGGGTGTGTGGACAGTGAGACAGAATGCTCACATTCATAAAAAAATGAGAGTTCAGTTCAAACCTTATCAGCTTTCAACTCTCAGTTCTCTAGTACTTCCCTAATCAGTAAAGCCGTTAATCAATCATCAACAATTTATTACCTCTTTCAGCAAGAGTTTAATGTAATATGTAACGAAACTACCGCCTGTGTACTCGTGCGTTTGTGTGTGTGTGTGTGTGTGTGTGTGTGTGTGTTCACTTCCATTACAACACACCAGACACATAGAACTTAAAATTTACACATACACATACACACATACAAATGCACCTATATACATCAACCTTAATGAAGGCACTAACACACACACACACACAAACACGAACGTTCGCGCATACACAACCAGACACACATACAATTAACTGATCGTTTGTTAATATGAAGAGTGTGATAAAAAATAACAAAAGGTAAGGAGAGAGTATGGAACTTCCCGGCTGTTTCACTAGCTTTGACAATATATATATATTTTTTTTGCGAGACTGACAGTTTATATGGAAAATTTTATTAAACGTTGTCTGTCATGCAACTATTTTTAGTGTTATTTTAAACTGTATATTTGTTACTGATACATTTTGACCACGGAGTAATAACATATTTCTTTTTCTTTACAATCTTAACTTGCAGAAAAGCGTTACCCTTTCTACTGCAATATCAAACAAAAATATAAGAACCCACAAGTACGACTACTGTACGCATGCGCGGGCGCGCACACACACACACACAACCAAATACACAAAAAATCGCCTACACATACGAAAACAAACAAATGCAAACACAGTTACACGTCCAGGCATACACAAACACACATGGAGGCGAGCAGAGAGAAAGTTATACTAATAAGATAAGGGGAATACTGGAAGGGACACATACCTCCAGCTCTCGTACATGTTGTAATTTTCTCGATACTGAAAAGGAGATTGAGTGCTTGTCGACACTCCTTAAAACATTTGTCCTTATTTATACCCTGATAAAACTTGGCGTTGCCGTGGTGCATGGACACAGACAAGATCGGAGATTAGCCCTGGGTTCTTCTTTCCCTTGAGTTACAATCATCTCATTCAGTTTTAAACTGGAGAATGTGCTACAAGATAACTATTTGTGTTTTGCTTGTCTTACTTCTTCCCAAAGCAAGTAAGTGTTAATTTTTTTGTTTAATTTAAATGCTTTTTTTTGCAATCGAAGTAAACATTTCAGTCTGATTTTCAACAATGCCTTACAAAGACGCTCTGAAGCATGATATATAATCTGAGGGCTGCAGTTGTTATAAGCGGACATTTTTTTAACAGGTTCACTGCTCACAGCGCGTGTAGTGAACGGGACTGGGTGGGCAGGTCGCCTGGAGATTCTGTACAACGGAACATGGGGCACAGTGTGTGATGATGAATTTACAAACATTGATGCACAGGTGGCCTGCAGGATGCTTGGCTTTACCGGGTAGGCTTTAATTTTCTTATTCTGTCTAAAATAAATATTAATTTGCAATGCTCCGTGATCAAAAATAAAATCATTATTATTACCTAATTCTCTTTATTCTTACCTATGTATCGGAAATCTGTATGTTCTCAGAACTTTGGTGATGAGTTTTTGAAAGATTGAGTTAGGACATACATCCATAAAAAAATGAAAGAAAACGGAAATGTTTAAATCTGATCTCTGAGTAGAATAAGACACGGTCTTGAATGTCGATAGATTTTTTTATATGGAGTCACTTTAATCGAATGTCAATACATACTTCTAAGTGCTTCTAATTCATACATTGCTGTGTGTATTCGTTCGCGCGAGTGCCTGTGTGCATGTGTATGTGAGCGTGTGTGTTTGTGTGTGTTTGTGTGTGTTTGTGTGTGTGTAGCTCTGGAGCCGTTGCTGTGTCCTCTGCTATGTACGGGCAGGGTCAAGGCAATATTTTACTTGACGATGTCGGGTGCCATGGAATAGAAACAAGCTTGGAGCAATGTCCTCATCGGGGCTACTACAGGCACAATTGTCGCCCCTCCGAAGACGTCGGCGTTATCTGCAACAATCGTAAGAATGTGTCTCAATCAATGTTGTAAGCTACGAAAGTTTACTTGTTTTTTAATTCCCTGGTTACATTTATTGCGATGAAATGTCGACAGTTCATTGTATTCATGTAAGTTAAAACAAACACATACATGGAAATGCGTTACATAAAACTTAATATATAAATATGTAAACATGATTTTTTTTAAGCCTGCACAAAAGGTACTGTGGCTTGTCTCTCGCGATCGGAGAATAATAAAATTCTAATCCAGACGCTTTTTCGTGCGTTTGTAAACTATAAACTCTCTATTAGATCAACCCCGGAAACTGAATTGTTTTCTTAATTGTCATTAACCGAATTGTAAAAATAAGAAAGCATAGCTCATTCTCTGTAGAAGTAAAAATTTATGATAAAGTCTCTTTTTAAAAAAACTTCATTATAATATTCTACACATACATATATTTTTAATCTTTCCTCAGGCTGTCACTGCATTATGTTTAAAGATGATAAATCTTATTAACCAAAGACGTCTTACAAGCTTGTGTTCTTTACACAACTTATATCGATAAATATCTCTGTCATAATTAATTTGCAGCAATTTTCGGAAAGGGAAAGAAACATGAAAAAACTGAAAGATCAATATATATATACAAACACAAATCATTAGCGTGAAGAAAGATTAAAATTTTAAAAGCAATTTTATAACAAATTCACCACAAAGAGAATTTATAGATACATGACTATATATTTGTTCCAGGAAGCCTGTCACTCTACATTGTGGTCGCAGCAAACTCAGCAGCCACTAGTTATCCATTATTAGAAGGAACAAGTGTCACTTTGAAGTGCGAGAGAACTCAACATAATCAAACCATGACACAGTTCACCTGGCCAGAGACTGCAGGTGGTCGTCCTTCCGGGGAATACCTGACCTTTGACAACGTGACCAGAGACCATAACGGAAAGCGAGTGAAGTGTGAAGGCAGCTATCTCTTCAGTGTGGTCAGACAATCAAGTGAAATACTAGAGTTACAAGCTTACTGTAAGTGTATTTTGTGTGTAATACAAACAAGATTTTTTCGTAGGTCTCACCTTTGGATGTTGAACTTTTCTTCAGCAACACAACAGCTGAGCAGTTTAATCATCATCTTCCTCTTTCTCCTCCTCCTAATCCTTCACTTCATCCTCCTCCTTCTCCTCCTCCTCATCCTTCTCATCCTCATCATTCTCTTAGCTTACGATTTCGAAGTGATATTTAAGACTATACATAAAATTATCAAATGAAGAATAAATAGATCAATGTTTAACAACGTGGCTAAAAGCTGTAGAGATTTCTGGTAATCACATGAGTACATTTTACGAGATATTAAAACATTCATGTGTATCTATATGTTAGTCCATAGAGTGAAGACAAAGAAGCTGTCATGGCTTTAACACCAGGCTATCCAAAGAAACCTAAAATCAGTAGAAACAAAACTGAAAGGCCATAAACAATTAGACAGTCAAGCACAATGCTGAGATGCAATCAATGGCAGGCAGGGGCAAAGGTTGAAGTGATTTTGTTTGTTAGCTTCGTTTATGAAAAAAATGCTGGAGGTTCAAACCTACATTTAAGTAAAAGATGTTTTCTTTCAGATCGTCCTTTCATCAACGTAACATCAAAAGATAATGCATGTAAAGCAGTCAACGGCTTTCCCAACCACTGCGCCGTTACTGAGGGAGACAAATTTACACTTCAATGTGAAGCTGACAGCAACCCTCCTCCTGCTACCATCACGTGGTCTGGCAGAGCTGGCAATAGTTCCGGACAATTGTCAATCGTATCAGCAAACCGAGTACAACACAGTGGCGAATACGTGTGTACAGTTGCTACACAGTCTCGTACTGATGACACACGTCTTCCTCTGAGATCGTCACATCGACTCACTGTCGTCATTAAATGTAACAACAGATGGTTATTTCGTATTGTTATTTAGTATCAAGTCAATACATTTATACCAATATTTGAATCTCTCTTTTGCTTATAAATAGATTTACATTCTCTGAATAAAGGAAGCTTTTTTACTACAAAAAAAAAACAATACAGATTAGTACATCTTTATGGATTTCCAGAGGAAACTTAAGATACTGCTAAAACTAGCATTGATATATAATTTTATCATCTCCTTGTATTAAATCTTCTGTAAAGCTAAATACTTACTTTTTTTCTCTTTTTCTTAGACCCGTCATCTGTGCTAAGGTTTCAGTTAAATTTCCTGAATAACAAGACAGTCACTGTAACTGAGAACTCCAGTATTGAGATGTTGTGTCAGGCTGATGGAAGACCAACACCACGGATGTCGTTTGTGAGCATCAAAGACAACCGTGTGGTCAACTCGAAACCTTTAGGTAACATACAGGTTACCGAGGTCAGACAAGAACTAAGATATTTAATAAATCAAATTCAGTGCGAAGACTCGGGGGACTACAGGTGTGAAGTGGACAACGGCATTGGACATGACAATCAAACCGTCAGACTTCTTGTCCTGTGTAAGTCTATCTTTCTTTCTTTATTTTTCTTTCCTTTTCTTTCTTTTTTTTTATTTTCGCGTTTTTCTCATTTCTTTTATTGTTCAGAAAACAAATCAATTATTTTACCATATTATTACAGTGCATCATGTTTTATATATAAATCGCAATTAACAATTAACCTTCATGCAAACAAGTTATCCTAATTATAACTAAACAAAATCATCTACCCGGTATATCTGTTTTGTATTATCACATCTTCGCTTCGTTCAGTAATCCCAGTCAGTGATTAGACCAAAATGAATCCTCTCAAACTGTTTCTTTGGGTATTGTGCGTAGGTGCACCAAGAAGAACTAAGTCGCAGGCACAGGTTCCTTTGCTGGATGTGGACATTTCTAGTGGTCCCCTGACACTGGAGATCATGGGGTACCCAACACCTTTCGTAGCGGGCACGACATTCCATGCAGAGGTTTTAAATGACAGAAGCAAAATTGTTCCTGTTGAGAACACGTTAAATGTCACATGTCATGCCAACACCAGTTCACCTGCCCTTGTCACCTGTAAAGTCACTGTCGTCAATCTGACACAGGTTACTCAGGGTTTCTATACAACTGTCTTCAAGAACAGCTTTGGGCAGTTGGCCTTTCCATTCAAAATAAATCGCAAAGGTAAGAAAAATGTACTTCAGATCTTTTGGTAGAAATAGTTTTATGCACCTGCTTTTAACACATCTTTAATCATTACGCTATCAAATGGGAGAATCTGATACCGGCCTTTTTAATAAAGAGAAAGGTGCTAAGCGATTTGATGTAGGGGACGAAACTCGTTCTCATTATGTTTTTCCTTTTACCATATATGAAAACTTAATTCGACAGCCGGACTTCTCCCAGCACGTGTAGTGAGCGGTGTAGGCTGGGAAGGTCGCCTGGAAATTCTGGCCAACGGATTCTGGAGCACAGTCTGTGACGATGACTTTGGAAAAGAAGAGGCACAGGTGGCCTGCAGGATGCTTGGCTATCGCAGGTATTCAGTATTTCCGTGAAAGTCAAAGCTATCACATACCTTTGATAATCTTATTTAAAAGCAATACAAAATCTTAGTAGACACTACACTACATCGAAAGAAAATGGGATTACCTCTTAAACTAATATGTTTTACTGCATATCAGCCATACAGTCATTAATAATAAGCTTAATAAGTTAATAAGCCGAATGCTAATTCTAATTAGGAATTGTAAGCGTTTAGTTCATACGTTAGACCTATTTGAGTATTGCATACCCAAGTTTGTTGTCTGTTCAATTTTTGCAATCACGTTTTAACCAGCTTTTTATAGTCCTTGAGGCATTAAAGTTTCATCAGCTGCTCATTTAAATGACGACGCATTATTTAGAAAAAAAATGTGTAGACCGACTACTCAACATAAGATTCTCACCACTAAAACAACCTGCAAAAGGGAAATAAACTATGAAGTAAAATAAAAGCCGACAACATCAATAACAAAAAAACAAAAAACAAAAAACAAAAAAACACAAATAAGGTAAAAACTTAAAGAGTATGAAAATTTTTTTAAAAATTAGTTAAAGTATACAATAAAAGGTAAAATAACCTAGTACACGCTCATAACGCTCACATATTTACCATTAAAATTACAAATATTTAAGAAAATCATAAGACGTACGGAAAAAAATCGTTTACACTTTGTAGTGTATCTAATAAATGTGTAGTTTATTTTGTATGTTTTGTCGTGAAGGTAAACAGTAGAATCTCCTACACAAGCAAAGTGTTGTACCTTTGTGTTTTCAGTGTGTTTGTCGCGCATGCGAGTGTAACATTGTACCACAAGAAGACCTTTTTTCATCTTTTAGACTAAAGATTTTAGCAAATGTTGCTGAGATTTGAACTTTCCCCAATGTCTCTAACAGTTTAGAAGCAGTTTTTGTTGGGTCATCTGTGTATGGAGCAGGCCAGGGCAGTATCATACTTGACGATCTTAGGTGCAGCGGTACAGAGGCCAGTCTAACACAGTGCATCCACTCAGGACTCTACACACACGACTGCAATCCCAGCGAGGACATTGGTGTCATTTGCAGCAACGGTAATTTGTATTTTCATTGTAATGTCATAGAGAACATTTTATATTCAAATACTAGTCTACTACATTTAATGTCAAATATGTTATGCAAAATGTTTGCATACTGTACATTTTAATTTGTAAAAATTTTGTTACATCTTTCTATTCTTTCCAGGACTTTGTAGAGACTGCTAATCTTAGCTTATTATACCTTAGGTACCTCACAGGTGCGATTAACGGGAAAACGGCGCACGAGCTTAAACATGGGTCAAGCCAACCTTCTGATAAATGGCGAGTGGAGCATGTTGTGTGACATCAGCGAGACCACGGCAAAAGTTATCTGTAGACAAGCTGGCTATCCATCGTGAGATTATTATTTTCATTCCTCTTTAGATTTGCATAGACAAGTGATAAAGTCCTTTACCGAAACATAAGACAGATCACAGTAAACTTTTTGCCTTACTTCCAGAAATGTTTAGGTAGTTGTAACAAGATAAGGACGTGTATGCATACGAAACCATTAGGCACAGAAAAACAAAGTTCTCCTTTTTATATTTTTTTTCCGTATGCAGAATAGAAGCAAAGGTAGTTGATGCTTCATCATTTGGACCTTTCCAAGGAAGATTTCTTAACGCCGTATTAAACTGCGTTGGTAATGAGACAAACATCTTTAGCTGCTTGACCTCCGTCTATGGCTACATAAACAGCTGTCCTACACAGCAAGGTGCTGGTGTCATCTGCAGTAACTGTAAGAAATCATTCATTCATCATCCTTTTCGTCTTTAACTCGTTTACATTCAATGCAAAAATTTGCGACATATACATTTGTTCCTTGCGTGCGGTATCTATAAATTCATTAACACCTTAAGCCTTTTAATTTAAAGTGCTTTTAAAATAATTAGTAATAGTCAAATACTACAAAAGTAAAAGAAAAAAATGAAAAAATTTGAAAAAAACGGTGCACACACGTGCTGTATATACTTATATAAACGTAAGTGGTAAGCTTTAGAAAAATGCACATTTTTTAAACTATTTTTATTTACAACAAACGCTGGATAAAAGGTTTAAGATATCTTATTTGCCTTATATCTGTTCCAGCAAACCAAGCACTTTATATTGTGGTCGCATCAAGCTCAGCAGCCAATAGTTATCCCCTAATACAAGGAACAAATGTAATTTTGAAGTGCGAAAGAACCAGACGTGATCAGATGATAACAAACTTCACCTGGCCGGAGACTGCAGGTGGCCGTTCTTTCGGGGAATACCTGACCTTTGACAACGTGACCAGAGAACATAATGGAAGACGAGTAAAGTGTGAAGGCAGCTATCTCTCCAGTGGGGTCAGACATTCTACAGTCAGTGAAATCCTAGTGTTGCAGACTTATTGTGAGTTTATTTCGATCTATAATGCAGTAACGAGCTATCTTAGTGAGTTTAGTAACATATCTAAATAAGAGCTATTTAATGATAATTATAAGTATCCTGTTCATATCCTTAGAAATTGATATGTAATTGTACATTTAAAAATCAAATTAAAAACATCGACCAATATTAAAGCATAACTAAAGTTTGTAGGAGATTGCCGCTATCCCCAATGAGCTTATTATATTAGAGAGTATGTGCAGTTTAAAGGTTTAAACATAGTTATTGATAAAAAAAGTCCTTTGAACTAAGGAAAAACGAAGAAACAGCTATTGGGTTAGGCAAAAAAAAAGTTAAGATCATCAAAGAAATACAAAAGACAAAGCCCCTAAGACATAGAAGCTTAGACATTAGTATGGGAGTCAAAAAGAGAATCATACTTAAATTTTAAAATGAAAAAAATGTTTTCTTTCAGATTATCCTGTAATCAGAGTAACATCCAAAGATAATGCATGTCAGCCAGTCCATGACTTTCCCAACCACTGCACCGTTACTGAGGGAGACAACTTTACTCTTCAATGTGAAGCTGACAGCAACCCTCCTCCTGCTACCATCACGTGGTCTGGAAAAGTCAGCAGCAGTAACGGACGACTGTCATTCGTTTCAGCCAACCGATCACAACACGGTGGCGAATACATGTGTACTGTTGTCACAGAGTCTCGTACTGATGACACACGTCTTCCTCTGAGATCGTCGCATCGACTCACTGTCCTCATCAAATGTAACAGCACACGGTTTAAGTGTTATTTGCTACATTTAGATTATTTTATTTACGTTTTCGTTTATAAAGGTTTTTTTACATCTCCTAATACCCATCTGTAGAGAATATTATTCACCAATTTTTTTCTATTTATTACTTTTTACCAACCATATTATATGATTATCTCACAATATTAAATATATATATATATAAAGGAAAGCATTGACTAACTTTATTTTCTTTATTTTAGACCCATCAACTGTGCTGAGATTTCAGTTAAATGCCCTGAATAACAAGACAGTCACTGTAGCTGAGAACTCCAGTATTGAGATGTTGTGTCAGGCTGACGGAAGACCAACACCACGGATGTCGTTTGTGAGCATCAAAGACAACAACCGTGTGCTCAACTCAAAGCCTTTAGGTAACATACAGGTTACCGAGGTCAGACAAGAACTAAGGCATGTCATAAATCAAATCCAGTGTGAAAACTCGGGGGACTACAGGTGTGAAGTGAACAACGGCATTGGACAAGACAATCAAACCGTCAGACTTCTTGTCCTGTGTAAGTCTATATTTGTTTCTTTCTTTCTTTCTTTTATTATTTCTTGCATACTTTCTTCTTTCTTTTATTGTTTACAAAACAAAATAAATTCTTGACCATATGATTAAATTACATCCTGTTTTATATTTAAATCCTCATTGTCAATAAACCTTAAGCGAAACAGGTTATCAAAAATATAATTGTCAAAAGTTACATCGTCAATCTAGTATAGGACTCACTCCTTGGCTTAGTTCAGTAATCATTTTGTAAATGATCCAATAAAACTTTTTTCGGCATTGTGTGTAGGTGCACCGAGAAGAACTATGTCTCAAGAACAGGTTCCTTTGCTGGATGTGGACATTTCTAGTGGTCCGCTCACACTTGAAATCCTGGGGTACCCAACACCTTTTGTAGCAGGCACGACCTTCCGTGGAGAGGTGTTAGATGACAGAATCAAGGGCGTTCCGGTTGAGAACACTTTAAATGTCACGTGCCATGCCAACATGAGTTCACCTTCCCTTGTCACCTGTAACGTCTCTATAGTCAATCTGACACAGGTTACTCAGGGTTTTTATACAACTGTCTTCAAGAACAGCTTTGGGGAGTTAGCCTATTTATTCAAGATAAATCGCAAAGGTAAGAAAATGTACGTCAGCTCTTTTGGAAGAAATAGTGTTAAGCGACATTTGTGACACATTTTTGAAAAAAACTTATTAGAACATTATTTATAAAAGGATAATTGCTTTATATTTGAAAAGTGCACATAGTAATACTTGTTTGTTTTTGTTTTCGCAAGTGTTTTCTTTAACAAAAATGTGAAAATTCTATCTTTTTGAGATACAGGCATGTCCTCTTTAAAAGAAACATTATCGCAAGTACGTATTATCTAATGTGTATTTCAGCGATTTAAAGTCGTTTGACAACGTCCTTCCATTCTGCTTTTTGGTACATAAAATGATATTTAATGTATAGTATATCCAGTATGTGTAAATATATAATTGGATGATAAAAGGAAACTAAGGCTTTTGTGTTAACAGAGACAGGGACCAAGGATAAAAAATCTTCGCTGTTAGTTGGAGCCATCACTGGTGGAACTTGTGCTGCAGTAGTCGTAGTTCTTGTTATAATCATTTTTATTGTTGTAACTGTGCACCGCAAACTAAAAGGTATGTGATATTCTTTGCTTGAGGTGTATTTGTCGACATAGATTAAAAGTGACAATTTTTATGTAAAGTATAAAATAAGTTAGAGGTACAGTAAGCTATGATGCAGTATAACTATAAAAATATTTACATATATGCGAGGATTATATACCCAAAAATGCTAACAGAAAATATACGTTCTTTAAAATCTAAAAAATGCTGTATTAGCTATAGTAAGTTTATGTAATTATAACAGCCTTAAGAATTTTTGTAGCAGAGCAGGAAACTATTTACGACAGCCTGAACTTAAGGCGACGTTGCGAGGAGTCGCCCTACGCTAAGCCCTCAGTAAAGAAAGGGGAGGCTATCGAAGTGTTCACACTCGGTGATGCAGTGAGCACTGAGACTGGTGAGTATAGACATGGTCAACATTCTTCGAAACCGACTATATAAGTTTCTTTTACTTAAGTTAAAGGCCAGCATCAATGAAAATAAACCATGATATCTTAAACTGGATTTTAAAAAGATTAAAAGTAACAAATAACACTTTTTGTGAATTGCGTAACATATTTCTCTACAGCTTAAAAAAAAACTACTTTATGGTTTTACCGTGCATGGATTTCAAAATGTTCTGCATTTATACTGACAATAAAGTTTTATTCGATTTGAAAAAAAATTATAAATTAAATTTTATTTCTTAAAATGATGTACATATGTTTCTGGTTTACATATCAACGAACACTTTTCCTTGCAGACGATGAATACGGAACCATCACACAACTTCAAAAATCGCCAATGTACGAAAATGTAGACATTGTAAGAAAGTAAAATACTCGAAAAAAAAGGTCAAAGAAAGATTTTGTGTCGCCAGGGGAAAAACATTCAGCTTTGTCATCGATGTCAAAGTGTGCTTTCTTGTTTGAAAGGATAATGTAATCAAAGCTCAAGCATTAATTAATAGACCTACCTAAGGTTAAAATAAAGTGAAAAAAACTGTTGTGGCCCTCTGCTCCTTAACGAGTAACAAGTAATAAACAAAAGTGGAAAAAACAAATATTGACAATTCATATAGCCTACCAAAAGTTATTTTAATCCGGCGCTTCATTTTCTGTCCCGTTAGCAAGCTTGGTGTTGTGTGACACTGATACTAAAGTACTTAAAACATAATTCTCTCTCTAGCTCTATGTATGTATATATGCATATCAAGCGAGAGAAATGAGTGACATAATTTTATATCAAGATACTTCATTTTAATCTGTTTTAGTCTGTGTGCCTTAATGTTAGCATACCACATAATGTGTCACTGATGATAAAGGGCCAGTACCATTGAAGTGCTATCCGTTATCCTCCCCTGACAGGCTAAACGGGGAAGCTCCTTATGTTTTTCTGTGGATTCCTTTAGTTTTTCTCTGACCTTGTTTGTCTGCAGCCTTACAGAATTGACGGATGAGATTGAAGTGTTTCTTGACAAACGTTCTCATCCTGCCTCTTCCTTTCTTGTGTGTTTTTCTTTTACCGATTACTTCTGCAGCTGTCGTGCATACAGACAGTGCTTTGTGAACATCTATTTACACAATGAAATTGTTTATTTCTTCTTCTTCACTTTGATGGTTTTATAAAGCGATTGGACAACAAACGATTATATTTGGATCCATAGTCTGACGTAATGTGCTGGGGTGATCTCCCTTTGGCAAAATAAACTGAAGTTGACATTTATCTACATCCTATCTTCACCTGACTCTATCTGCTTACTGCTTTCTTCCTAAGAGAATCTGGGAATCACCATTACTGTTTTGCTTTTCCGATGCATTATGCTAAGTTTTTCCTTTTGACCAGGAAACCCGTTATAAAAGTGGTTTTTTTTTTACTCAACAGCTCTTAGGTATTTGTCGTTGGTCGAGAAAGGCACAATATAAATGATGATTATTATGTTTTTATTGTTATTATTATTATCATCATCATTTGAGTCAAGGGTTAATCTTTTGTCAAATGACTGGAAGCGTTCATACACTAGTAAAAACATAACAATAAACGTTAGTACAGTTTTTTTCTCTTCTTGTTAGTGTGTAGTCATGTGTGAATTTGAGAGCAAATGAAGTAAAATATTAGTAAGAATAAGAGCAGAGGAAGTTATCTGGAGATAACAAATGCAGCCCTAATCAGATTACAAAGTGTTCTTTACAAGTCATAACGTGGTAGTTAGTGACTTTGTTCGTGTTCTTTCCTTGATAAGTACTGCTGGTCACAACTGTAGGTCGTTTTTCAATCCCCATAAACTTTAGATGCATCATTAAAAAAGACCAGATGCCTGTGATCATCTGATTAAGCCCATTAACATATCTTTTAAAGGAGCAAGCAATCTCTCACACTATCACTGTGTTAACAAAGTATTATGTAATAAAAATTTCAAAATATATTTCTATTTTAGCACTTTTTAATAAGCGCCTGGGCTCCACAACCTCTTATCACGTGCAATATATAAAATTCTTTCAGGCTATAATGTAGTTTTATAATTAAAAATTTAAATGAAACCATTTTAAACAGCAGCTTTTTTGTTAAATATGTCAAGTATATCGCTCTATGATAAAACTACCCTACCAGTAAAATTCTTAAATCTTACAACTATATCTAATGGTTTCATCTCACTTGGCCCAATGTTGTAACACTAAGCTTTTATACAGCACTTTGTTTTCAGTTAAAAATGCTTTATTGAAAATGATCAGTATATCTTATTAAGCCATAAACCAGAAAGACAATATCCGTTTAGAAGTAAATATACTGTAAATTAATGCGAGTTTTTATTTATTCTTTAAACCAAGCGATAAATCACACTTGAAAAATATTTTTTTTTGTCTGTATTAGAGTGAGCCAGATTTTTTCAGCAATATAACATTTGGTTGGATCACCCCATCTAGTAGATGTAGTTTAAGCTGGCTTTACACCGACGGAGCGGTTTCCTAAGACGCAATTACTAGACATAAATGCAAACTAAAAAACGAACAAAAATATAGGAGAAACAAGAACAGCATGAAAAATTGAAACTTCTTTTTTATTCTAATTTGTAAAAGCTAGCAAAATTCAATAAATGAGATGTTAATAATAAGAGAAGAAAGGTTTGGGGAAACAAGAAACAAATGGACCATCCCACGCACGGTGTGTCGAAGGAATAGTAGTGACTGATAACATTGTGACGTGCTTTGAAAACAATCAAAAAGTCAACAATACTTTCTGACAGTCAGTCAGTCAGTCAGCCAGTAGCCAGTCAGCCAGCCAGCCAGCCAGCCAGTCAGTCAGTTATTCCTTGACCGGTACCTGTCGTTAGGGGATTACATGGATAGACGTCGCAGCAGTCAAGTCACATTAAGAAGGTCTTTGAACCTACGATGAATATTTATTTGAATAAAGCACATTGTTATACAAAGATTAAAATTCATGCTCTTCACCGTTTAAAACACCATTTTAAAGACTATATAAATATGTTATATATATATATATATATATATATATATATATATTATATATATATATATATATATTATGTAATTATATATATATTTAAATAACAATGTGATCATTTTGAAGTTTATTTCTGCATTTAATGTATACAGCTATATCTGTGGAGCGGATATAGGCATGCATCCACCCATTTATATGCATGTAAGTATAATATAAGAAAAAGCAGAGAAGAGAACCCCTCCGCTGGTAAGAACATGTTATTGAACACACACACACACTCCCCACAAACAAAGTGATGCTCGCGTGGTCAATCACCGCACAGAATCCTCATTACACACAACAAAAGTCACCTCCTCCCAGGCCACTGCCTGGGACTACGTGCTGCTGACACCAGTACTACGTCACGCCCTCGTCTATTGTCCCACAGTCTGGCAGAAACACAGTCCGTCCTCGCGCCGACGTGAATCTCGGCTGTTGGCAGACAGTCCGCTGGCCGTTACACCCAGTTTTACGGCACTCTGATGGTAGGTTCCACTCTGTCCACAAGTCGATGGTTGATGACAATCTGACTACACTTTGACCGTTGAGGTTAACCCGGCTACCATCCGAGCCTGCAGAAAGAGATTCACATAGGTAACAGGCCCTTCGACCATGCACATATAATCACTAAGCTGGTCCCCCAAGCGTTACTCTTGCAAAGTTCTGCTAGCAGAGTCGTGTGCTACGACAGACGAAAAACCCTATGTGTAGAAAGCAACCTCCCGAACACAATCGTAGCCGCTAACGACACATCATCACAATAAAATTTTTAAAAAAAAAACACATGACTGATATTTAGCACCTCAATCTTTCCCCGCCCAGGATGCACATATACAAAAATCTCCTTGCAGCCACAATCGCTCACGCACCTCACACACCTGCGTACTGGCCAGCAAGCCATTAGCCTGCAAACTAGCGATAGGAAAAGTTCTCATTACTCACCCAAAGGCCCATGACGCGTTGATTCTGCCACACGAAGGAAACATGGAGAAATGTGACTGTTTTTCTAGTACCCATCCTAAGCATTCAGCATTCATCATCACACAGAGGACACGGGAGATGTTACTGGTCACCAGGATGCGTCCAATCCAAATTTAAACTACTGACCAAATTATTAAAATATTGTTTATAAATTCAATGGCCTCATGCTATATTTAGAAGACCGTTTTTCTTTATAATGACTTAGCATCTTGACTTAGTTTTCAAGTAGTAATATTATCAAAGGAGGAAAACGTTTTTCGTACATTTTCTAATCAAAAGTGCTGTACTTCCCCCCTCTTTCCCACAAATGGTAGTC
Organism: Pomacea canaliculata; assembly: GCF_003073045.1. NCBI lineage: Eukaryota > Metazoa > Mollusca > Gastropoda > Architaenioglossa > Ampullariidae > Pomacea > Pomacea canaliculata. The sequence continues at coordinate 28,761,106 of NC_037596.1, forward strand.
ACATAGAACGTAGGGATGCCGGGCTTTCATTTGACTATTTCTTCTAAGTAAAGCACTCAAATGTTATCTTCATGAACAACAAGGTCTGTACTTGTTTGCAATACACAATTATTAAGTTTTATCTTAACGGTTAATTTGTGCTATTACACTCAAACATATTGCAGCATTATTTTCACTAGAGAACAAAATACAGTGATTACCTTTACAGTTAACTAAAGACCTAAATTAACCATAATCATTGTTTTAAAAATATTTTATACAGGACTCTCCCACCTACTGAAACTTACCTACGATAGGCTGACGTGACGTCCGTTCTTCAGAAAAACCGAACGAAAATTCTCTTTGTTTTAAAAATTTATTATCACGGTCACGGTCCGGTCACGGTTTTGGTCGCGAACAGAGATTCGGACGCCGCTAAAAATCTGAGTTCATTTAAATGTTATTTATCAACTCTCTGGACTTTCCATGATGCGATTTCTTTGTAAGTTTAAATAATTTTGTAAGTTTATGTCACGGACAAGTTCGTGCCTCCTGTGGTTTTTTCACCTGAGTTTGGTAGTAGGGGGTGGAGGAGGAGTGGGCCCAGCCAGCCCTGTGTGTTGCCCCTCTGCCATGTAACGGTCAAGTGCGTAACAGAGGATGAATGGAAGGTTGACACGCGTGATTGTCCTGTTGTATGTAGAAATCGTGAGCCACTTGTATTTTGGGCACCACGTGAGTTTCGGACCTCACGTGCGGCTCGGGAAGTGCTCGCACCTGGTCTAGTGTGACTGGGTTGGGTATTTAAGCCCGACCGTAGCTGCAGTGAGCATCGTTCGATCGATCGATCGATCTATCGAGCAATCGAGGGGCTATCGATCCAGCGGCGCGAGCGGACGAGAGGTTCCTATGGAAAGAACAACTAGAGCCGGCGATAAGGTGGAAAGCATCCCATCAAAGCCTCGGAGAGTGTTGAGCAGGTGGGCTTCACCCTCGTACGTCAGCAACGACAACACACCGACCTCATTGAGGGCCGTCGCTGTCGTCGTTAAACCCTTGCAGCGAGGAGATGAAAGACATGTCCGTGAAGTGTCGAGGACACTGACGGCTGGTGCCGACAACGCAAAGACAGACTTTTGTTTTTTGAGTTTTACCCGTAGAGAGAGAGGGGAGAAGGTTTCGTACCCCCATTGTTACCTTCCACCGTCAACGATAGAGGGAGAGTAAGACGGTTGACAAGGACTGTTTGTGTGTGTGTGTGTGATGAATATTCATGAGCACGTGAAGTTTTCTGGTGGCTACAAAAGTGCTCTGAGAGAGGTATCGTTATGAATGTATTGAATTTGACATGTGTATGTCGTCTTTGTGAAATTAAGTTTGCAGTTTTGGAAACTGCTGTAGACCAGCCTGAGCTAATAATAATTTGACGTTTAATAATATATGATGTATACCTTATGATTTAAATAGATAAGAGTGATAACTTGTTGCTGTATGATTTAAACTGATTTGTTTGGAAGTCTTGTATTGCAATTTATGTTTTTTGGAGTTTTTGTGTATAATACCTAACGGGATGTCCCAACCTGAAGTTATCTCATGTTTCGTTATTTGAAAGAGTGCGCAAGTCCGACTGCCGGTCGTGACAGTTTAGTATAACAGTGATGCATCACATTCAGAATGCACTTACTATTTGATACAACCACGAAGTCAACAGGTAAGTCCCCGAAGTCGTTGCTGAAGACTGCCTGGTAAAACCCTTCAACAGCATGGATGATGCTGATATTACAGATAACCAAGGCAGGTTCAAAGCTGTTTGCAACACACGCCGCATGTATTTCTTTACTGTCAACAGGTTTTTCTATCCTCTCTTTTATAGTGGATCCTTGATAAGTGATATTTGCTAGGTGTGGAGCTGGATATGCTATTATTTCAACGCTGAAATTCTGTTTGTTATCCCGAATATCAACATATTTTAGTTTTCCGTCAGACGCTTTCCTCTTTGGTGCACCTGCACACAATGCAAATACAAAAAAAAAATTGTCTCAAAGAAATGTTATAAAGTATTTACTTAAATCATTAGCTTTAGTCACAAATTATCTATTGAAACAAATTTCACAGCTTTTTGTAGTTTCTAATCTAATTATAATAAATATAATCAAAATCATTATGGCTCGAAAAAGACTCTAGTGCTAATAGAATCACTACTAATCACAAATAAATCAATACCAAGGAAAAAAATACGATAAAACTATAATAATACTACAAATACTACAAATAATACTACAAATATTGGATGTATCCAATATTAAAATCACACAATTTTAGCCAAAGGGGCAGGGGAGAAAATAATAGCAGCTTCTAATTGTGTATCTTCTGCTCTTGAGAAGATTTAAATAATTAATAACTGATTAACATAGTTTACTATATCAAGTAGTTGACGTACTGAAAGCAGAGAACCGTTACATTTTATTCAGTTTACAAAAGGAGCACTGTAAGTAGACTTCAGACCACGTGCTTTATTTCAAAAGATAAACTGTACCCCAGAGGTGATGATTTAGTTCAAGGCTGAACGTACCAGGAACACCTTTTATGTTATCCATCAAACATAGAGTAATATTTATAACTACTGTACATGTTTTGTTCATTTACTACTGAACACTACTACTTTGCGTCCTTTTTCGTGCAAGAAATTAGTTAGCCTTTTCTAATGATTTAGAATGATTTTTTAGAAACTGAAGATGGCTTTTTAGAGAAACATTACCTCTTCCTTCGCAGTGATGAGTTTTTTTCATTAAGATAAGGTCCATGTCGCAATTTATGCCTGCTACTTAATGTTATTATATTTTAAACGTAAGAATTTTTTTAGTTTATTGACTAACAAACAGAAAACCTGGAAATTGTATACCCGTACAGTTGAAATGGAGTGCATGATCTAATAAATCATTAATTTCATTTTCTTCTCTTTCAGAAAAATAAACAAGCGCCTTTGGGCTTAGAAATCATTTGATTATCTTATAAACTTTTGGTGCAATATACAAACTTAAAATATCCTAGAGAAGAAGTACATTGATGTCAATTTAGTGCGGTTCACTTTACTTTAAAAAAAACCTTAGAACAAAAACATTGTCATACACTTATCTGGTCAGCTTGAGCTTATTATTAACTTACAGTAAACTTGTAACATTGTAGTGTCACTGTATATGAGTTGTTCGTTGTTATCTCCATAGCTGCCTGCACATCCCACTAGCATTCCATTGTGCTCTCTCGTAACATTGTCAAAGATCAGGAACTGACCAAAAGGACTTCCACCGGCAGTTTCTGGCCAAGAGTAGTTAGCCACAAGCTTTTTTGACTGTGTTTTCTCACACTTCAGACTTACGTGTTGTCCTTCCATGAATGGGTATTCAGTAGATGATTCAACAACAACATAAAGAGATGTAGTTCCTGAAAATAAGAAAGTGTGAACAAGCACGAGCAAAAGAATCAACCACATGGCTGAACTGTATTTGGATTTTTATTCACTAATTAATGAAAGAACTAAGTTTCACACTAAGAAGTGTACAATTTTTCGATGCAACCGATACGCATTCTTGCTAAAGGATGCAAAGACACCGTGCATGTATAAGTAAAAGAAAACCCTAAGAGTGCTAAAGATGCCTTGATGTATTTAAACTAAGAAGGTAAATTATAAAAGGGCATGTATTATTGTTCTAAAAGCGATGAAACATTTTGCCAACTTTGATATCTCTGCAGTTCAGATCAAATCTGAACTCATCAAAGCAGCTCAGCTCATTTGTAATGCTTTTTAAAGTTCCACTTCAAATGTTATGCATTATAGATAAAACATTGTTTTGCCGTAATGAAATCAAATTGGATAATAATAATAAATTTACGACTCTCTTTTTTTGAACATTTATATAGCAAAAGAAAATATATATCGTTAAAGTGCTCTTCCATCTATTTATATCTTAAATGGCTGTTTTCATGTCTTAACAGCTCACTTGATGCAGGTGATACATATTAAAAACCTTTTGCAACAATGTAATTAGAAACTCTTACTATTGCTGCAAATAACACCAAGTTCTTCTTTATTGCACTTGGCACTGTAAAAGAGAGGGTCCAGAAGACAATTTTTAATCCTGCTCTCGTTTCCTGTACAGTTCAGATTAACTTCTAAGACGCCTCTTGATTCCCCTGGACCAAACGACGAAACCGACGTAGTCATTGCGCTTGTTCTGGTATAAGTAAAACATATTTTAAAATATTTAATTGTAATTGTCTTTACCTTCCTTTTTTGTCTCTAAAATCGAGGAGCAATTCTGGTATCAGAGAATTTTTTTTCCATTAAAATTTGTTTTGTTTTCTTTTGTTTTTTCGATAAGCGTACTGTGTTAACAAGACTAGTAGATAGCTATAGTAACATTTAAGCAGATGATTTATCAACAATATTTTATTGGAGGAAACTTTGTCATAAGACCAGTTACTGATATAATGTCCACAAACAAAGATACGACTTCCATTTGCTTGTCTTTACAAAAGCGCTAAAATTGATGTACATCACCACTGCATACAGTCTCCATAAAACACCGCAAATTGATGGGACTTTCTGTTTAAAATGTACATCTCTTCTTAACCACATGGTTAATGATCTTTTCTGTAATGCCATTTGACAATGTAATAAATGTCTATTTTAGAGACTTTAATGCAATATAATAAATATGCTACCGATGATAAAGTTCACTATATTTAATTATACATATGTTGCTCTTTATTGATCGCCTTGAGAATGTTAGGAACTGGGTGTTGTTGCCCCTGTCTGTTGTTAGTCAGGGATTATTGCCCTTACCAGTATGAGAGTGTGTTTGCTGCGTCGTGGTTTGCGTCAGAACCCGACGTCATTTTATGACGCAATTTGAGAGGGACGTAGCGTGAAAATTATTTGGAAGACAGCAGACGGCTGTGTGGAGTTAAGAGAGGCGGACTGAAAGTGTGGAGTGTCCGCTTTGGATTTTGTGTGTCGATCCCAGAGAATTTATTTCTAGTGTTCGCTTTGGATCTTATGTGTCGATCCCAGAGAATTTATTCGTGGTGTTCGCTTTGGATCTTGTGTGTTGATTCCAGAGAATATATTCTTAGTCGTCAACTAGGTGTTCAGCAAACAGTACGTAAGCTGCGGAATCAGCTGGTGCTACATCCAGGCTGTATATTATGTTTTTTTGCATAAATGCAGTGCTGGAAATTCATAATTCATTGTTTGCTGCGTTCAATTTAAACATTTATGACATCGGTCTATAAGGATAAAGTTAAATCTAATATGTAGCTACATTGATGATGATCTTAAACGAGGATGATGGATGTAACCAATATCACACAGACTCAAATGAATGGGCACATCAAGGCAATGAGTATTTACACGTGTCTAGTAATGCAATTCGTTTGCTGTTTTTAAAGTGAATTAATTCACTTAGGTTTATAAAAATAGACTTACGATGGATAACCAAGTTGTCTACAGATGGATTTGGCTGAACTGCTGCTGAAGCTGCCACAAACACCGCTCCACACACCACCGACTTTGATTTCCACACGACCCATGTTTTGGTTGATTCGACGTTTACCAGACAGACGAAGCTGGTCGGCATCTAAAATTATAATGTGAGTTATGTTAAAATTTTAACAATATTTTTTTTTCCTCCACATGGTTTGCATGCATAATTCAACATATAATTTCTACCCTTACACTTACATGGTCAGCGCTGAAGTGCGTGAGTAGCAGAGTGTGTGTGTGTGTCTGTTGGTAAGTACACTTGTTTGTAAGTCTCATTTTCGCTCTTTATCTCTCTGCGAACGTCTTTCCCCTTAAAATCTTTTATTTAAAGTTTTTTAACAATTCATTTAAAGAAATATTTCTACGCGTAATTTCCTGGTTTCCTTTAAGCAATCAAACAGCTTGAAATAATATCGTATCCTATTGTTTGGGACTTCATTTCGACACATCAGTACAATTCTGTCTAGAAAATACTCGGTATTTTTGGAATATTTAATCTAGTCCAGGCTATCTCGAAACCCACTCACATTCAGGTTATATTGTAGACCGAATAATCCACAAAGAGAACGATTGTCTCCTTTAGTTTGTCAGCCACTGACCAATCATAGCCCTCGGACCGTTTTGGTGTTATGAACACGCGATGGATGTTAAAGATCATTTAAAATACATTTACATGGTGTAAATTTTAACAAATATATATTTTGTGGTATTGTAGTAAAATCAACTGAAAGACTGTAACTGTATAGGAAGGAAAACTTACAAATCAGTAAGTAGGTCGAAAGTTTGACAATCAGAGGAAAAAAATGTATAAAATATATACACACATAAAAGTACAAAACAGGCATATATTTTATTAGAATATACTTTTGAATTTTAATTTTACTTACTGTTTTCTTCTCATTTTCGGTTAAGTACAAATCCACGTCAAATCGAGTAACCGGCAACGAATGTAAATATGGCGCTTTATAAACAAACCTTTGCGTGGTTTCTAACACGAGAAAATACCTGTATTTTTAGCCTTTAAAGGAAAGCAATCGAAAGAACAATTCCTAAAGAATTCCGTGTTTTCTCCCTTATGTATTCGTTCATTTACGCACACAACTAAAAGTTTAGACTCTACTGTGATTACAATACGTTGGCGAGAAGAGGTAGCGTGGTAAGCTGACCGCATGCGAGATGAAAGCATTTATTGCAAATTATCTAGATGTGAACACAGAGAGCGTAGATATAGAGAGGCTGCACTCTGGTAGCATCACTTTTCGAAGGGACTTAACTGCATCACTAAGGAAAAAAAAGGAGTGCAGTCTCTCTATATCTACCCTCTCTGACCAGCATCACGTTTTAAAGGGACGCAACTTTTCTTAACAAGTAAAGACCGGAAAGGAATGCAGATTCTCTATATCTACGCTCTCTGAGCATATCACATGTAATTCGCTCTCTTTGCTTGCTGACAGTTGTGCACAGTGTTACATACAAACGTTCCATCTTAATTCACTCTGCCGTTTGTGGCACAGATCCTCGGTACCTCGGTTTTTGTTGGGTTTTTGTTTTGGAAATCCCATTGATATTTTAACACTAACAATATAGAGACAAATTTCTTACTGAAATTGCAAATGATGCCGATGTCTTTGCTGTGACTACAACTGTGGTTGTACAAACCACTGTGTTTACAATCCCACAGCGTTTTCTCTGTGCCGTTACACTTGAGGTCGCTCAGCAGAATTTGTTGCTCATCGCTGCCAGCGCCGAACATGATGGACTTAGCATAGACTGCTTTACCACTGTATAATAAAAAGTCATTATAACATAATTACATTATGTAAATATTGTTTTTAACTTAAAAGTAAAATATCTTTATAATTCTATAAAAAAGCATCCCGAGTTCTTGGAAATATTTTAGAAATGACAATGTATATGCTTGTTGCTCATTTTAGCTTTGACTGTCAATGCATATGTTATTTAGCATCAGACACTTTTTCTCACGGTGATTTGACCCATCACCATTATAACTGGGTCTGAGTACTAAAGGTGATCATCTGGTGGCTAATTGAAACGATAGTAGTTTGAAGCTCAATTTTTCTAAAACCAAAGAGATGATGGTTGATTTCTGCAGGTTTGTAGGTTTCACAATCTACAATGATCTTTGATTTGAAGTGGTTTTCACAAATATTAAGTGAAATTCGTAGTGCACTATCACTTGGAAAATAAATAAATGAATGATGTCGATGATGATGATTATGAGGAGGAGGAGTAGAATTAGACTTAGTATTAGTGATGCTGCTGTTGTTTAAGTGATTGTGCCTTTAAGAGAAAATCTCGTTAACATAAAAAAGTAGAAGGTAATGAATATTATTGCAGAAAAATAGATAACTAACTACAGCTAAGAAAAGATATATTATGTAGACGTACAGTTTGATAAATAAATTATAAGGCTAACACAAAATAGAAAACAAAACTCGCTGTCTGCAAAAAAGTATATTTTTTAGCAAAATCCCTTTTTCTTTTTCAACTAGTACAATTTAAGAATTGAAAGTAAGAGAGATAGTTTTTTCAGGTGTAACGACATTGTTGTCTGATGATTACAAGCTTGTGTGTATATATATAATTATATCTAAAATACGTAAGCGTATCTTTTAAAAGTTTTTTTTTTAAAGTGGCTTAACCTACCCTTCATGGTTTTACAGAAAAAAAGTAATGGGACATAATAAATTAACAAATTAGAGGAATATTTTACTCGTGAATTTGTAACATTTTGCAAGCCACAAGAGCCTCTTCCCTTCCAAACTCATCTTCACACACTGTGCCCCAGGTTCCTTTATGTTCAATCAAAAGTCGCCCGGCCTCTTCTGTCCCATTAACCAAGCGCACATCTAAACAATTTGGTAAAAAAAGCATACCTTGAATTTTTTGCAAGGAAAATATCAATACTCACAAAAAAGCAGATTTATCACCAAAACAGGTATGCAAACTCTTTCACCCGTATGCATGTGTACGTCAAAGTATGCATTTTTATATGCACAAATACTCTCTCGAGCGTTCAGGTGCACGCAGCCACACATACAACTAAGGAATATAAAACAGTAAGTATAATCAGGCTTAATGGACAATTTCACAAAATCTAATGCCACCAATATAATATCAAACAATAAGATAAAAGCTATTGCGGTTATAATAGTAAAATCAAAAGATGTTGCGTGGAAATTTTTATATGATTTAAAATCGCTCACAAGAAGGGTGATGTTGGGTGTATTGAGCAAAATACATACCACAAAGGTATAGAGGTGTCGACCAGCAGAGATACTTGTGAGGGGAGATGACTTAATGGCTTCAGCAAGTAAAGCGTGACTAGGTGGCCAGCGGAGGTGTTGGGAAGGTGCAATGGTTTTTCTCTCTTTATAAATAACTTTTACTCCGTTCTACCTTCTTACTAACGTGAGTAAGCTCTATGTAAATCACAAATTTATTATTATTGTAATAACATTTATGTATATATTATATGATACCCATACATATTTGCTCAACCTCGTCTTCCTAGCAAAGCTATCAAATAAATACTATATTTAAGTTAAGACAGTGATCGAAATATTCCAATGCGTAGTTTAAAATTCAAACGTTTTAATTAGGAAACGAAGAAAGCCGAATTACAGGTCCATGTTTGACATGTCCATAGCTAGTTTGTAAATCTACTGATGTCGAACTAGGAAATTTACTTACCTTTAACTGGGTTTGGATCGGCTGAAACAAAAAAAAAAAAAAAAAACAACAACTGAGGGCTATATCAATGGTGGACGGTTTGCATTTTTTGAGTGGTAGCTAATAGAACTCTTTTTTGTCTTTACATATAATTGGCTCTACATTTCGCTGTCAAATGACTGTAGATAAGTAGCTGGCATTAACGTTTGGTCCTTGATTTATTTCATTGTGCCTAAATGACTACAAAAATGAGAAGTCTCATTGGCAGGTTTACCAAGCTGTAATAAAAAAAAAGCAATGACAGCTTGGCAGCAGTCCCTACAACTTTTGTATTTTAGTGCCCTCCGGATCGAGCTCTTAACTAAGCCCGCACTTGCTGAGATTAAGCCCGGGGTAGCGAGATTTGACTGTATTACAACAATAACGATGACCGAAATGATAACGAAGACAAAGAGCTTGCAGAAAAGTTAAAACAGATTACAGTTTCATGTCCTGAGGCAATTAGGATGACCCGACCACGCAATCCCTGACGTGACTGCTTGCCTACCGCCTACCGCAGTCCCTGTCACAATATTTTGATAGCAGAGTCGTCCTGTAAAACTGACGAAAAAATTTGAATACATAGTGGTCTCCCCCGTCATCTTGGCCAGCATAGCAATCAGCCGAAATAACAGCAACAGGAGTTATTTCTCCTACTAACCAGAGGCTCGTGATCTGGTTGTTCTGTCGCTCACAGAGTACACATAAATGATTACTGGCTGTTGGTAAGTCCGTACGACTTCGCACAGGCCACGTACCGACACTACCTCTGTACTACAAACAACCCGGTAGTCTCCAGCACTCTAACAACCTCTCCTATGGCTTGCGTTCGTTTTTTGCCGTTTACCTCTGCCTGGCCATATACAGTAATACCTCGGTTCTCGAACATAATTCGTTCCGGGAGGACGGTCGAGAACCAAATTGTTCGAGAACCGAAGCAATGAAACCCAAAGGAAATAATGGAAACTGGATTAATTCGTTCCAAGCCCCAGAAAAGGCCTATTTACTGGCCTAATTTGTATATAATATGTACAAAAACATGAGTATCAACAAGAAATAAGAAATAAAAGTGTATTTATTAAAACAAAACCACACCAAAAAAAACAAAAATGTACTGTACAGTACAGTAAATTGTGTTTCATTTACTGTACCTGTACCAAACTTTATGGCAGGAGGGAATGAATGTGGAGGGAGGAGGGAAGGGGGATGGTTATTGTCACTGATGACGCAAGGAAGGCGCGCTGGGCCGAATGAACGCCATTCGGCTCAACTCGGCTCATCTCGGACGTTCGGATGTTCGAGTTCCAAATATTTGTTCGAATTCCAAGACAAAATTTTCTCGAATTTCCTGGTCGAATACCGATTTGGTCGAAAGTCAAGGCGTTCGAGAACCGAGGTATCACTGTATAACTAAGCAAAAACTTTCAGAGACTTCCACAATCGAAAGAGTTGGAAGTCCACGCGGTTTTATTTGTCCGTGCGAAATAGCCATTCTACTTAAAGGGGAACATCACAACATGTCGAAAGGGACTAGGGTCTACTCTAAAATAAGAAACAGTAAACTGGCCGCTCATTTGCGATCAGGGGAATATGTTTGGTAAAGGCGGAAAAGCCATTAACCTAATTCAATGACCTTACCTAATAGATCCTTAACGAGTCTCACCAGTCCTGCAAACAAAAAAAAAAAAAAAAAAAAATCATTTTGTGCTACAAAGTCGAAAAAAATGGTAGATAATGCTTAATCAGTTGCGTTTAATGCAAAATGTATTGTTGTAGTATGATTAATTGTTGAAAGGTATTTTATTCTTATTATTATTCTATTGCACATATTTTGAACTGACCATCCATAGTCAAAAGAGCAGAAATAAAATTGATGCTGCGATACAGACCCGACGACAAGCAGGAATTAAAAATTAATGTATGCTGGCCCCTGTGACTGTACTGTGGAGTCAAGATCAACGGACAGTCGTTTACTACCTGAAGATAAGTTTCTTTTGGGAACAACACAGCAAGGGCTAGTAGACTTGATAATGACTTCTTGAACTAAATTTTCATGTGTACAGCAAATACTTTAAAATGTAATGGCATATTGTCATAAACATTACGACAGTTATGCTTTACTTCATTAAGTGTTTTACGCAATATTTGTGTCACTAAAGATATTTTGTTCTTTCTTTCTGTCTGCTGGAGTAGGACTGCTGACATTATGGTTGTGTCGATACAAAAATGAGAAAATATTTGTTATTATCTAATTGAATGTTTTTGACAGTTGTTTTTAAAGTTTTTCAGGTGCAAATATTTTTGGCACTTTTTAAATAACTTTTTTCTCTGTTTTCCGGAAAGTGCTGTGTAAATCACACATTTATTATTCTACATACAATATATATATATATGTGTTAAAGTCCATTCATATTTGTAAATCTTGTCTGGCTAGCACAGGAATCAAATAAATAATATAATCTAGTTTAGACTGAAATATGTGATTAACTCAAATCAATAAATATTCTAACAGGTACTTTAAAAATTTTACGACAAAAAACACACAGTCGCACTATCTTTGTCATGGAGTTAAAATCTTTTTTTGTTTTTATAGGCCCCAAGCTAGTGTATAAATCTACTGATGTCGAACTAGGAAATTTACTTACCTTGAAAGGTTTTACTTTTTTCGACTGAAACAAAAAAATTTTTAGCTGAAGCCTATATCAATGGTAATTAATAGAACTATCTTTTGTCTTTACATGTAAATAACTCTACATTTCGCTATCAAATAACTGTAGATAAGTAGCTGGCATTAACTCTTAGGCTCTGATTTTTTTTCATTCTGTCGAAATGACTACGAAAATGATGAGTCTCATAATACCAAAGACGGGTTTAGCAAGCTGTCATAAATAAGCAATGACAGCATGGCAGCAGTCCCTACAACTTCTGTAATTTCCTCTTCGGTGAATGTCTAACGTCTTTTTCACTTGGTATGGAACTTCTCTTTTTTATAATAATGAACTCAGGGCTTCTGCTAAGGCTAAATTCTTTGGGCTCCCAGGGACCCCTTCTTCAGATTTTTAAGGGGTCCCTATTCTTCGCCCAAATTTGAATGGGACCCCATTGACGAAAATTGAAGGGGTCCTCCGAGCTTTTAATGCGTACTGTACGCAATTTTTGCGTAAGCAGAAGCCCTGCTGAACTATTAATTATTCTACTAAAAAAAAAAATCAGTTCATATTCGCAATGACGAAAACTGAAATGTTTTATTTGTCGCTAAAACTGCATTTAGAGTGTGTTAAATTATAACTGATCGGCATCCATGTACTCTTTGAGTATTGTAGATTTTACATCTTAATTGCAGTGTGCATCTTTTGTACAATGGTTTACTTTATAATATTTTTAATGGATTTGTGTTAAACCCTTCTGATGTAACATAAAGCATCAAGTACAAAATAATCTGATTAATAGAAAAGAGCATACAAATAAAAAATACAACTTACTTTCAGGTAATATATCATCAAAAACTGAAACCAGAAAGATAATTAGGTAGCTATTTGTTAAAGACGTTTTAATTTTAATCAATGTGACAGCATAATCTACAACTACCCTGTCTTGCATACAGCTCTAGTCTTTCAGAAATAAGGATGTAAAGAAATATTCTTTCCAAATACTTTATTATAAAATCTACTTGATTTACAAGGGATTATACTAGAATTAAACGCATATAAGTTCCTACCGCTAAAACAATTTAGTTTTCTAGTCTAAATAAAATGCTAGACGAAAACTACAATAAAAATGTAGTAAAGCTATGAGTGTACTTACATCCTCCGTGGACAGGATTGAGCAAAAGGCAAGCAACCAGTACCAGAAACACCATGGTGCTGAATGCGCGTGTGCAGTAACAGCTACACTATTCAAAGCCCAGCAGACGACAGAAAGTTTTGTGGGCGAGTGTGCCGTGTGCAAAAGAGAAGCTGGTTTGAACCAGAATTGCTATAATAAGATTGTGTAGTGCCTTGGCGCAGCCATGTTTCAGGGTCAAGCCTTTTAGTACAGTGACGATAATATGTCTAAAATTAAGACGGGAAGCTCTTCATTCTTCCTCTATTTTATTATTAAAATTATTTCTCTGGTTGTAAGATTACAAAGACGAGAAAAATTGTATGTGATGTACCGTACTTTCAATGCTACAATGGTGTTCATATGCCTTAAATCCGGCAACCTCTCTCACATACGCACATAGCATTAGCATTAGCAATTAGCATTAGCACTGCTCTGATACTGCGCATGTTTGTTTGTTTATTTTGGTGGTGGTGGTGGTGGTGGGGGGGGAGTTTTCTCATTCTTTCCACGTTCCGAGTTCACAGCTTACGCTTGTGACTAGATAAGCATCTTCAACTGACAGCTGTGTTATCCCGATGATTCGTCTCTCGAAGGGTCCCACCCGACTGTAGTTCATCATTTATAAACTCAGCCTGTCTACCAAGCGCTGCTTTAACACTGACGTCGTACTAAGAATTCCCGAGATTATTTTTTGCTCTCTTACTTAATTTTGCACTCAATCACACACACACACAAGCGCCACTATTGGACGACACTCGCACTTAGCATCCTCAAAGCAATCGTAAACCAAGCTATCTTGAATAATAATAACATCACAATCCCTTTTAAAAAATGGATAGCCTTACCATGCTTGGGGAGGAAGAAGAAAAATTATTCACTCTTCCGTGTCCTGCTGGTAAGTATTGAAATCAAGAACGGGTGCATAATCTCTGTCAGGCTTACATACATAACAGTCTACATGGTCCAGCAGTCACAGACCTCAATAACATCTCCACTGGGCAGTTGCTTACTTTTGGCTTGCAATATCAAGGAGATACTTGAATTACAATTTTAAAAAAAATATTGGTATATCCTACCATAGTTATCCATCGGGACTTGTAGACACGTATAGAAATCTGTTCTTTGTATTTGCTGTGTGACTCTGCCAGTGAATGATTACTCGTAACACAGAATCACAAATCAGGGGGATAAGGTTAAGTTGGTGTTTTCTCTGCTAACTCTAGCAACTGTACAAACACCAATTTTCTTTATAAATGAACGAGTGATAAACATTTTATATGTACTTTTTGAAAAGGCAATTTTCTTTTTAACTCTTTAAGTGTCAATCTGACAGAATGTAAAGGTGTGTTTATATATCTCCGTGGTTATTTTACAGGAGACAGCATAGGTTGCAATAACATACAGGCTTTTACAACACAGGACCGGGCTAATTTCAATTTTGATGCCTTCGCCATCCACGCCGACATTTACGTTGAATGCAAAACACACTAAATTGCTAGCAAAGATAATACAAGTTGCTTCCGAGCCCCTGCGTAAGTCACTAATATATAACTCAAAGCAATATAGTTTGATACAAAACCTATAATTCTCTGGAGAATTTTTAAAAAAGAAAATACAAAAAAGGCTCCAATTTGATATTCTCTATATCTAATCTCTGCAACTCGAGTTACGGTTTAATTACATCAATTACCACACGGAACACATTGCACCCATTCCACACACACACTCAATCTTTATCTAAAGACAGGACCGTCTCTCCGGATGTGGAGGACCCTCCGATGTTTCTTGAGGAATGGAATCCGTTAAAATCCCTCGCTGATCGTAGCTGCCGCACACGCGCACTAAGACGTTTGTGGCACCACGTGTCTCTCTTGCCACCTTTAGGCTGGAACTGGACCTTAGCAACGCCTAGTGAGAGGACAACACTTATCCCCAGTCTCTAACCCTGCTGTTTGCGACCAAGCCGTTGGTTGTGCGATGAAACGCTTAAACCTATGTTGTGCATCGGGTCTGCACACTTCTGAGAAATGGTTTGCTTCAGTAGCCATGATTTCAAGCTTCGCTGAGGATCCGATATCAGTCTCCCTATCCTGCCCCCTCTGCAACCTTCATCTTTGAAAGTCAAGTGCGAAATGTTAATTTCTCAGAGAATCGTCTCTCATGAATGATAAATCATACTATATATTATTTTTCTTACCTAGCTACTCCAATGGCTACCTAGCAAATGCATGATGGACATATGGTGACTCTGACTTACTACTGACTACTGGATGAACAGGTCGTCACTTGGACTAACTACTGTCTACTACACCTTCTCTGTCTCGCTCCTACCTACAAAGCAACAGGTAAACCAGAAACGCCAGGACGTTCTATTCATTCTGTGTCCCGCTTGGTAATCAACATATTTCAACAGGTTTCTTTTTGCTCAGCCGAGCGTTTAGTTTTTTTAATTTTTAGTGACTTTCATTTTAACTGTACTTTTTAGGATTTTTTTTTTTTTTATTTTTTTAGGATTTTAATTAAATAACTTTTTTTTTCTTTTCAATATTTAGCTACAGTCTAGATGCCGTAGTATCTCTTTAGTGTTATTAAAGTGTTGTTTTTTTCTTTTGAAGAATAACTCCTCTCCTCACCATAAGAATGTTCGTAGTACACAAGTGCTAAATTTAATGTGAACGCAGGATTTCCGTTATGCAGAGACAAGAGGTCAAGGTTCTTAACGGTTCTGCCAGGCTTTTCAGGCGTGGAAGTAATTTTTAATAAGAGACTTGCAGTGGAGAAAAGCGTTCCCTCCTTTTTTTTCTTTTACTCAATGGTTTGGTTGTACTTATGCACACACACACATATATCTGCACTTAGTTTAAAACGACAAAGTGAAAGATAAATTGAATAGCGGAAGAAAGCTTAACAAGGTGATATGAAACTTTCGTCAAGTGCTTAGTAAATTGCACGTTAAATAGGTTCACACCACGCACGCACAAACCGAAGGACAGACAAAATGACCGATGGATCAGATAAAACGATAATAGATGTTATAATATTTATGATTTACTAACATTTTTAAAACTGCTACCGCTAACAGCTATCGAAACAGGACAAGCTTTAGTTTCTGCCAACCCCACTTGTGTCTAAACTTAATCGTTTCTATGATACAGGAAACGAGAGAATCAAATTCAATGCTCGAAAATAATCCGCAATATTTGCCATCACAAAGAGATAATCTTTGCTGTCAACAGGATGCATGTACATCGGTCAACGTGACCCAATCAAAGTCGCAGCAAGGACAAAAGTAGGTACTTGCAATCTTAAAGTGTTTAATTTTTGTAAATTTTACTGATGAAGGCTGTTCTATGTTATTTGCACGCTCGCATTAAGGCGATCACAGAATAAAGCGTGTGCCTTTGTAAAAAAAATTGTTTGTGCATGCGTGCTAGCATATTGATTTGTAAACACACACAAAGACTACGGATTCAGTCAAGCCTGCACGCGTCTGTAAATACACTACTAAATGCCGCTGCATCAAATGAACCCGAACACTAAGATTTATTGTTTCTATTTTTTTATATTTTCTTCAATAATCCAAAGGAAAAAGCATGTCTTTTTTCGCCTCCGCCTGTGGCATGACTTATTTGCCTAATAAGCATGAATTTTTAACATAAAATATGTTTATATATCTATATATCTATATTTGTGTTTCCGATATCTCTTTTTTTCTGATTATTTTATGATAATAGTTGTGTTAACACACATACATGCGTACATCGAAGTACTTGTGGAAAAGTATTCTTGATATAAAGTGCAAGAGATAATGGCTACTCTGATTAGCCTGCACTGCCCTTACAAGTGACTGAATGTTGAAACCTGGAGATGAAAAAAAGTAATCTGTTTTTCTATTTAGACAAATGCACACACATACTTTGTCCTTCTTAAGCATTGTTCTAACGAGGAGAAAGATCTTGTTTATGGTTTGAAAGCATATTTGACTCTAATAAATATGTAGAGGTTTAATGGCCGCACGTAACCCTGTGGCTGGATGAAGGGTTATAAATGTCAGCCCATCAGTGAGCGTGGTTTGTGATGATTAATACAATGTTTTACTTCCTCGGTCTTAGGTCTTTCTCAGCGCTGTCTTGGCTCAAAGCGAGCTTGTAGTTCAGTATAAATTGTCTCCAAGGCCGGAGTACTCTAAATGTAAACGTAAAGTTCGTAAAATTCCGGAAGATAAGCCCTAACAAGAAAAGAATCCTTCCTGTAAGTATTAGGCAAATACATGGGTCAGCGTGACCCATGCAAGGTAAAATTAATGACACTACTATGTTCTTGTCAATTTAACAGTGAACAACCACAACCGCTTTCATTTTTTTTATTTTTATTTATTTTTTTTTTTGCCAGTATTCTTCTCTCTTCTTATATAACAGGAAAACCACTTTTTTCTTGGGTGTGACGTGGCTGATTTGCAAGAACACTTGTTTTCCTGTAACTTTAAGTTTATTTATACATGTGCCACTAAAGTGTCTTCATTTTATAATTAATTTATGATAGATATTACATTATTATTTTTTTAATGCACACATATGCGTACATTTAAGATATTGTGTTCTTCATATCCTTTCCAAGAGATAAATTAGCATCCTAATGAACCTGCAATAATGACCCTACAAGTAACTGAAACTTTCAACGTGCAAATTGTTGGTCAAATACTTTGTTCTTCTTAAACATCGCTATAGCATGGAGACTACAATTTATTTATAGTTTGAAATAATATTAACCTGTTGCATATACGGAACGAGCTAATAGGCAAAACTAATGTGTGTCGCGTGTCGGCGATTGCGTTGTAGTCCGTGTTGTGTGTCCGTACTGTGCTGGCCTGTCGGTGGGTGTGTACGCGCTTGTGTCCAAAGTCTGAAATTCACGTGAATAACTTTTGGTGAACAAATTTTCGCTACTTACAGTGACTTACTTTAAAAGTAGGCAGTACTCAGGGGAATGTATTAAGTAAAAATATTCAAAAGGGGACAATACTATCCTTTAAATAGCGACATTAACAAGTTAAGTTATTAAGAAATTTTAATTAGTATAATTTACTTGAAATCTTTAGAATTTTAGGTTAGTTTTTTTGTTCTTTTTTTGAAACAAGAATGAATATAATTTTTTATCCTACCGCGTCGGTATGTTTCTGTTTTTATATTTAGATAATGTTTATGTGTCTATAAAAATCATAAGTTTTTTTTTTGTTTCAATGTTTGCAGGCTCTTAAAACATGACCGTGCAACATGTCACAGCGACTAATGTAGAAACTAAGATCGGAGAATTCCAAGGAAGTATATATGAGGGTTCAAGGCCCATATCAAAGCCGTTTGTATCGGCTTGTGTCAGACTTAAGCTAGCAATTAAAGTTGGTGTATGACAAGTGGGAATCTAAAGTCTACGTTGAGTGTATGAAAGTTTAACTTGTTTTGATGTTGCTTGTATTCTACACAGAACTGATGAGAATCAGCAAACAAGCGTCAAAGCTGACTGCAACGGTCTCTAAACTGTCTGGTCTGGCTCTACACACTTCCAAGATACTTTGATGAATATTTTTATTTCTTACAATTTGCTTACTATAGTACATGACATAAGCTAATAAAAGATTGCCAACAATCAGTTGTTTTTATGTCTGTGTCATTTGCGCTTTTCATTATTCTCTTATTTATATAGTCTGGTGTTATTTGTTCGGTGGGTGGTGATGCATGAATTTGTCTGGTTAATTCTGATAACAAAAGAGATTCTAATGTAATTAGGCATGATCGAACTTTAAAGTCAGTTCCAAGTGATCGTGTGTGTGTGTGTTTGAACAGTGTCAGGAGTAAGACTTTATAAACTAAACCAGCTGATTTTTGTATGCTTACATAAGAATAAACACGAATGCAAAATATCACACACACATTCATTTATTCTGTGATTTTTGTTGAAACATGTTGACACTGACATTAAAAATTAACATATGCTCTCTTAAAAAATATTTTGTGTGTTACAAAAAGGTGATGTCAATACACAGCTACTCACAACTAGAGTCATCTCTGTCACATTATACAGTATTTTGAACGACATTTTATACTAGCGATCTTCAGTTTATGAAAAAGAAAATGCAAACTGAAAGATGCTTGCAACGTGTATAAAACAAGCTGATGTCTCTGTTCTTACAATTTTCTTAAAGTCAGTTTTCCACAGTGCATTGTCCATGGCTTCATTAAGATGGAGTTTCCTGTGTCACTAATGAGTCCATTAATCTCCATGTGATCCGGGGTGATCCGGTGATGTTTAGGGTGATATCGAAGTCAAGGAAGTTACTCTCAATATTTAACCCTGCAACACAAGTTGAGAAGAAAAAGATTAAAGACAGATTATACTGGCATTTCACTCATGAAATCACGCGCACGTACGTGCATAGCCGACCCTCTGCACCCACAAACATCAAGAGCCTGTGACATCTGCGCTGAATCACTTGTCGATTTGAAGTTTGTTTGGGTTTTTTGTAAATCACCTGCAAACAATAAAATAATTGCATCATCCACATCTTATGCAACCATTTTTTAAACACAAATGTCATTTGCTTTTATCTATTGTACTCTATACTCTATAAGAGGTGAGAAAAAAAAAGTCTGGCTGGTTTCTCTTGATGGTTTCCACTGAAACATTCGTAAAGAAGACCCAACGGCAGAACAGCTGAGATTTTTGTTTTGTGTTTACAACCTGAAAATTGAGAAGCAGATTCTCATGTATAAAATCATTTATGTGAAATATACACTTTTTTATCATCTAGTATCTTGTTAAAATTTAAATTATTAACACTGCAACCTACATACATTAATATGGACAAACTGTCTATGGTAAAAATGTTTACTATATGTATAAAATATATAAAATATTGTTATAGTATATTTATATGTAATGAAAAATCACTTACAAAAAGTTGATTTAGCACTGACTTCCATGCCAGGTCCGTCCGAAGAAAAATTACACGTACAAAATTTGTAAGGCACGTGACATGCCCGTTATAACGGTTTGACACGAAATGGAAGACGTAACAGTTTGATATATTGAGGTTTGTGCATCATATGGAAACCGTCTGTTCAACAATTTCACAAACATGCAAAGGGTATAAAATCAAAAGAGTGTTGTGTTTTTTTACGATTAATGTGACATCATGATATAGTTTAATTGCCAAATCCACACACCTTTAAACGTAAGTAAGAAATTGAAAGAAGTGTTGCCAAGACTGTTGCTGAAGACCATCGTGTAAAGGCCTTTATCAGCCTGGGTGACGTTAGCCACACTGAGATCACAGGTCACCAAGGCTGGGGCAACAGGCAATGACGTACAAGTCACGTGTAGTTTGTTGTTTAGTAACGAGGTGCTGGACCTGTCTTTGCCATCGACTGGTTTGTAAGTCACGCTTGTAACATGTGGAGTGGGGTAGGATGTCATCTTAATACTGATATTCCCTTTATAGTTACTGATGTCTACAGATGGAAGCGCAACTTGAGTCTCTGTTTTCGGAGCACCTGCCAGCAAAACACTATCAACTTGTATACATGTCACTTTATTACACATGTTTTTAAATTCATTTCTTAAAAAATCGTTTCTGAAAACGCTTCCTTAGACACACACACACACACACTTTCTATATGTCATGCTATATTTTAGAAAAAAGATCCTGAGAATTTAAGTATTTTTTTAAAGCATGCAGTTTTTTAATACATTTGAATAATTGTACTTAGAGTCTAATACTTACATTGGACTAGCAGTCTGACAGTCTGACTGTCATTTCCCAGCTCGTTGTTTACCTCACACCTGTAGTCACCTGACTGCTGACACGCGACGTTCGAGATCGAATGGTTCAAATCACTTTTTTCTCCTTTGATAGACATGATATCTTCTTGCGACTGTATCTGAAGCTTCTCTTTGTTTAGTTCTTTCATTATTACTATATTAGGCCTTCCACTTGCCAGACAAGACATTTTGACCATGGAGTTCTCAGAGACAGTCACACTTTTGTTGTCTACACCATTCAGCTGGAAGCTCAGCACACCTGGTCGGTCTGATAAAAAGTCAAACATATTTAGTTGTTTTACTGTTAATACACATCGTAAAAATAGGTATAGTAAAATTTTTTTAATTTAACTTCATGTATATTAAAAGATTATTGCACACACAAATATAAAAAGAAAATTGTATTAGTGATAACCTGAATTGCCTACCTTGGATAATCACGGTAAATGTGTAAGATGAGAATAGAGGCAGTCGTTCATCCTCATCACGTGACTGAGTGAAGACACTACAGGTGTAGAGACCTTGGTGTGTAGAAGAGTTTGCTGGTGTGAGATGTAACTCTTGAGTCCCACTGCTGACAGGCCCGGACCAGGTGATGTTAGCAGGAGGTGGGTTGCTGTCAGCCTCACACACAATAGTGACACTGGTATTGTGAGTCACAACACTCACGTTCACAGGGGGCTGAGGTCTGCACGTGGTCAGGTCAGAGGTTATCAGTATAGATGGCTGGTCTGTAAAATCACATAGTAAGCACTTGATTTAGCTATATACGGAAGAACTATATTTGTACAAACATGTGTCCCCTTTAGAGAGAGTGGACTATATTTATCGACTCTTGCATTTTGTTTTACGACTATAAAACAAAGAAATGTTTAAACCTGAAATATATATCTGACTTTAGCTGTTTGTCAATCTGTATAAACAAATAGAGAGAAGGAAGAGTTTTATAGGAAATCAGTAACTTTTCTAATTTTCTCGAAAAAAAAAAAACATCAAACAATTTAAACAGCTTTGAAACTTTTACCGGATATATTTTTATTTTAATTACTTGCTAATATTATTGTGAAACACGAGTGTTAAATTTGTCGAAAACTGATTTACCTTCACAAAATATTTCTCACCGGTAAATCAGACAGTAAACCTGCAACTCCACAATGTTGCTAGATAAAGGGGTTGATTGAAGACTGTTTGTGTAGGACATGACTTACAAATATAAAAGAAAGAAGTATACATGAGGAGATGGCGCGCCATTGTTTTTCAACTCACAGTAAACCTGCAACTCCAGAGTGTCGCTCGTTAAACGTGTTGATTGAAGATTTTCTGCATTGGACATCGCCTCGCACTTCACAAGGCTCCCATTGTGTGTCCTGGTCACATTGTCTATCATCAGCTCACTTCCATTAGATACACCTCCGGCATTTTCTGGCCACGTGACATTGTATAGAGTCCAATGTCTGTACCCACACTTGAGTGTTACATTCGTTCCTTCAATGAAAGGATACATCATTCCACCTGGATGGATTAGTAGAGAAGGATCTGTTGAAAAAAATTGTGAGTTACGCACTGCAATCAATTTCGAAAAAGAATTGACAGATGATCTTGTATTTAGCTGAAGCCCATATGCAAAATTTTGACTATTAGAACAGTTTGGTTCTTTAGTGTTTTTTTGTTTGCTTTTTTTCGCTACAGTAGGCGTCCGTCTCTTTCTGTAGAACATTTGGCATGAAACCCTGCGCGACCATCACTTCCATTGGTAAAAAAAATTAGGTCAAGACTGATTGTATAAAGAGGATGTCCAGCAAAACAAAACAAAAACAAAAATTTGAGACAGAGTTTAACGGCATATGCAATGAAGACAAGCACTGACAAGGGCAAACTTATGAACACAGGCAACGGCAAAGCAGGTAATGTGTGGTATTGAAAGAGATAACAAGCTTTCAGTAGTTTCGAGACATCTCAAAAATGGCCTTGTAAAGAATGCAGTCACTTATAAAGCAAAAGAAAACCGTAGTTGCAAGAGTCAAGCTCCTAGCACGAGTGGCTAACAACCGCTCTAGACAGTCCTTATCTCTCGTCGGGATCATCCATGTTCATCCAACGACCATAAAGAGTATTTTGAAGCTGTTTTATACAAACTAATAACATTAACAATTAAAACGGATATCAAGGAGTCTTACAGTTGCTGCAAAAGGCCCCGAAGCAATCTGACGTGCTGACAGGAACTTGGAAACAGTTGAGTATGCTGACAGCTTCACTAGGGCAAACTAATCGGCTATGAAGTTCTGGTCTTTCCATTGCTCCAGGTGAATCCCATAACTGCACTGCTTCTTTCCTAAATGTAACAGAACAAATAAACACTTCAATAAAACTGCCCGGACGTGCTCTTGTTTCTTAAATATTTTATTTCAAAAATAACTTTGTCACATTACCTTTCTTACAGTTATTGTCAAATCTAACATTGTCTGTCATCATCAAAGATAACAGAAAACTCACCAGGGTAGATTGAGTAAGCGGCAAACCAATTTGGCTACTCTGTCGTTATCGACACAGAATGAATACCACTCATCAGCTAATTGTATCTCCACACGCCCCATGTCCTGTCTAGTGCGACTTGTTCCTGTAAGGCGCAGTCGTTCCTGATCTGTCGAAATGTTAAATTGTAAAATTACTTCTAAAATAACAATAATTTGTCTCGTTATTAAAACCCTTTAGTCCGATGTTGACTGCTTTTTTTTTATTTTATTACATTTTTTGTCCTCTTTTATTTTCAAAAAATGTCTTTTGTTTGAAAGTGTAAAATAAAGAAATCACTGAAAGTAAGAATGACTATTGACAAGTTTTAAGGAAAAAGTAGGCAAAAGCACATATTAGTATACAGTTTAAAAATCATAATTTCCAGTAGTTTTACAACACACTCTTAAACTGGGCGACAAACATTTTTCCTCAGTTTACCTTTACGAATCTGGGTAGATATAATGTTTCTACTTCATTCATAAACCAACCTATTTGTTTCGCCACTAAAACAGGAAATGTGTTCGTGCTTCAAAGTTAAATCAATAAATCGTAGTTAATTAACACTGAATGGACAATTTTGTCTTCAATCAATATAAACATGTCAAGCAAGATACAAGGATGATACAAACAACACTAAGCTTCATAGTGTACGCGATTCTTCTTACGATTGCTGCAGATGAGACCAAATCCGTAAGACATTTGGAAATCAATGTCCTCAAAAACTCTTTGGGGACATCGAGTCAAGCTGGACTCTGTGCCCTCACAGTCGATTAGAATGAGCTGATTTCTATAAATGGACTTGAACATTGAAGAATCCACAGTGAGAGCCCTAGAGCTGACAAAGGAAAAAAAGGAAAAGTGCATAATGTGACATTTTGTTCCTAATTCTGATATATATATATATACTTTTTTTTCCAAAACAATGACCAAAAGAGATAACTGTCAAAAAGAACGCTATCACTTGTAATCTAAAAATATATTTTTGTGAATGAATCTAATTTTATTAATGGTCTTCTAATTAATAGTTCTGTTCATAATGATGTGAAGCTATATGATTCCCGAATTTAAATGTACAGTAAAGAATCACACTCACAAGAGATTAAACTGCTTGAATAATAAAGTTCTTTCAGCAGGGATCTGTATCTTATTGTGGACCAACCATATTACAAAGACTGTGCATCACATTACACACCTATTAAAGCCGAGAGTTCTGCATGCCACAGTCGCTACGGAGTAACGGAAGTCATGGGTGAACACGGGGGCGTAACTTCCGTTGTATAAGACTTCAAGAAGACCGTTATACGGTGACGTCCCTTGAACCAAACGTGCGATAGACTGCACAGCTAAGGATAACAAAAGCAAAAAAGAAAACAAAACTACTGTTTATTTGTACACAACCAACAAAAGTAAAAGAGAAGGAACAATTTGCATTTTGGGACATCAACTCATAAAATAATTTTAAAATGTGAAATATGTTGGTGGTTTTGTTTCACGCTTAAACTGTCTGCTAATGTGATATTGTTAAGGGTTAGAAAGTAAAATTTACTCAAAATATTGTGCACTTTTTTGCAGGGAAATGTAAAAATTTTATTTTCAGTCACTTTAAACTAATGGTAATTGTAAAAAACGTATTTTCTACTTTTAAAGAATGTTGGTTAAAGTTAAATTAGAGTGGGGACAATCAACCGTGAACTGGGCAAGCTGGCACCACATCGACCTTAGACTGTGGCGACACCTGTCTAGCTACCCCATTCAGCACCGCTGTCTTGTCGGGGTCAGCGAAAATATCTGCCACCCTTACGTGGGCGGCTGCCATCCACTTGTAATTGTGTTGTAATGAGGTTTAGGCGAATGCTTATATGAGTGTGCATTCAAAAAGTTAACCATTGTGCGCAGGACCTACAAGAAGACCTTTACAGTATTATAGGCAATCATAAGCATGTTTATTTAAATTAGATGTGTGTCCGTTAGTGTTGATGTGTATATAACACGGGAATCTGAAGTAATCATTACTGTTACGAAAACTATATTCTGTCACAGACGGGTAGACATTAGACTAAAGAGCGCATCGATAGTGGCCAAGTCATACATGTCGCATGGCTAATAGACTTGTTTTCTAGAGAATGGAAACAGAAAGGGAGGAAACCAGTATGTAACCGTCGTCGCAGAGCTTTGCTTCCCAAGGAGTCACGGCAAGGGGATGGACACTACGTATAGGTTGCATCTTTCTAGAAAGCTGCGGTGTTCTATTTATTGAGTATTTCAGATATATTATAGGTTGTCTTTTTCCTGTATCCTTTTGAAAATATAGATATTTATTAGTAGTTTAATGTTGTTGGAAAAGTGAATATGCGCTATTTACAGGGCCAGAAGATGGGGTATGGAGTCTGGCAGATGCCATGGAAAACCTGGACTAGAGATTTAGATCACTTAATCTTAATAATAGTCTAGGACACTAAAGTCCAAGGTAAAAACTTGCTAACCAAAAGTAAAAACAGAAGAAGAAGCAGAAGATGTGACTCGTGTCATACAATCAGCGCAATTTTGTGTACAACATCTGAACTCAAGGGGCAGCGTTTATACTAGAAGAAAGTTGAGTCCAAGATATCCCCCACTCCAACTCCCACACGCAAACCCACATATCTTTAAAAATAGACAAAACATGTTATAATTTAGGGTCACTATCACATTGATAAATATTCTTACACTGCAAGCATATGACGCCAATGTCCAGTTTCCTGCAAGATTCACTGTCCGTAAGTTGCTCACAGTCGAGGATGCTGGTCTCATGCCCCTTGCAAGCAAAATGTACCATTAGATGACGGGACTGGCTTGGTCCAAATAACGAGCCCGGCATAATGGATGCTTCTTCCCTACAGATCGCGGTAAAAGAAACATAAGAATGCAAGATTTGTAATGCATTTATTAAATAACAGTTTTTGAATATATAGATTTACATACACATATTCATGCTTATATCAGTATTTACATAATTTATTTTATACATTTATAAACACTGACACATTTAATAAATAGATACAATGTAACGAGTCATTTATAATATGTTCATATTATTAAAAACAGTTAAAGCTATCCATCGTCTAATCATTTCTCAAAGACTTACTGTGTTGTGTGTATGTCTGTGTGCCCTTTGCGCTGATGATTATGTGTGTAAAAGTAATTCTTATTTCTACTAATCATTAGCGACAGGTGGTTTTTTTTATATTTTTTTTTATTCAATAACGCATTTTATGGTCAAGAAATTTTCTTACATTGGAAGACCGAGTTGTCTACAAACAACTTTCGGAAAATTGTCGTCAGGGACACACACTGTGAACCACTCACTTCCTAGTTGTAGTTCTACATGACCTCTGTCAGTTAATTGTGAGCCTGTCAAACGCATCTGTTCTCGTTCTGTCAAAATATGTTTTCATTATTTCATTTTAACAACAAAGGTATTAGACTACTTAAAAAAACGTATCTAATCATTTAAAATTTGTTCAGTACAGGTATAAAAACAGATGACTATAAAAACACTCTTGAAACGGAAAAAAGAAAACATCATAAATACGGTCACTGCAGATAACTCCGACATCTTCGTCATGCTTGCAGTTGTGTTTGTACAATCCTTTGTGTTGACATTGGAGTAGGTCAGTCTCTGACCCTTGACACCTCACGTCATCCAATAGAATTGTACCTGAGCCTTGTCCATACATTGATGATCTCACAGCCAGCGATCGAGCGCTGTCAGAATAACGATAATGCACCATAAAGTAGTAATAACTTCTTGTTTCACATTTTAAGCAATTCAAAGTCAACAAACTTAAGATTATTAAAGTATATTTAAGAGGCTTTTAGAGCCCTTAATTTTTCGCATTACCCACAGTTATCTTCACTTTAGCCGTCAGGGACTGTCAAGTTCAGAAGGCAATAAAAACAAAGGTAAAGACTATAAAGACTAAAAATGACATACAGTTTTTTGCAAATTAGTTTTTTGAGTAGAAAAGATTACTAATTTTTACTTTG
Source organism: Pomacea canaliculata (assembly GCF_003073045.1). Classification (NCBI taxonomy): domain Eukaryota; kingdom Metazoa; phylum Mollusca; class Gastropoda; order Architaenioglossa; family Ampullariidae; genus Pomacea; species Pomacea canaliculata. Next base: position 28,788,539 of record NC_037596.1, read on the forward strand.
ACCTCACATCCATCAGAACAACAAAGTAGGATGCACGACTAGCTTAATACATATGATTAAAACCATCTTTACTTAACAGGTTGTAGTTCTAAACAAAACTGTCATTATCATATGTTTCTTGATTGATATTATTAGTCGTAATAACCAATTAATATTTCACCCTAAAAGTAAGACGTTAAAGCTATTTGTGGTGATAAGTTGTTCAGACACGAATGACCATTCCACCCCATCATGGTTGCCATCCAGAACTTTCTCTGCACGGTGAGACTCTCTCTTTTTTCCACATTCCCTGAAGACTAGTTCAAGACAAAGTGTCATACCGAACAACACCAACTTTTACCTGTTTACTTTTACGAGAAGGTTTCATCGTGTTTAATAAGAAGAAACCTTAGGATGTATGGAGATATTATACAGCAGATACATAAAAGCTGTTAATGACAAATAAAATAAGTATAAAAATAATATTATACAATTAAAATCACTCACGTGTTGAAGCCCAGCATCCTACAGGCCACCTGTGCCTCTGTTTTTCCGAATCTGTCGTCGCACACTGTGCTCCATGCTCCATTGTGTAGAATTTCCAGACGACCTTTAGATGTCTCCGAGTTATTTGTCCCTTGTACTAAACGTGCCTTCAGTCCATCTGAGAAATAACAGGATTTATGTACTCCTCGACCAAATAGTTCTGAGGTCAGGTCTACAATAACGAGAAAATGTCGCTGTCTTACAATTTTATTGTCTAATATCTATCTAATAAATCATTTTTCAAAGCTCAAACCTTTTGGAGAAATTGCAAACGGTTTGGTTGTAACGTATTTTATTTAAAAGTAAAAGCTTTTGATGTTTCATGTAGTCACTTTTAACTAAAGGATGAAGGAAAATGAAGTTGAAGCTGATTCTCGGTCTTCGCAGGTACAAGAGTATTTCGAGATGTATCTGATTAAGAAGACTATTAAACAGAAACAAGTCTGCCATTTAAAAAGAAATTGCCCAAATCAGAAGTTTTTGACTATTCTCGTGCTTTTTTTGCTGAGAGATGGAAGAGGTGTGTGTTGCCTTTTTCCTATCAAATCACTCGCATGTTGATATTCCACCTCGTAGCACATCTGCTTAGATATACTTGCCTTGTAATCTTCATTTCACAAATATATAGAGTCAATATGATGCCACAAACCAAAAGACTTATAAACACAATGGTGACAACCCTGTCTGCGGTTACTTACCTACATCCTTAAGACAAAGTGCGAGCAAAAAGCAAGTGGCCAGCAGTGTCAAGTCCATGATTCCAGATGTCGGTCATCGACAGAAACGTCCAGAACACGACAAGGCTTCGGGTGATGTCTGCGCTATTTAAGGCTTTAGAGTTGACAGGGAAGGAAACTTTAGTGAGAAACACGGCATTTCATTGGTAGTTGTAAGGCTAGAAGGATGGATGGGCGCGCATCTTGGAGAGTCACTGCTGGTCAGGTCCACAAAATTAGAATATGGAAAAGTAGGTGTGTGTTATCTCGAGTGTTGGCAAAGGATAAATGGGGTTAGTTTTGGATATGTGCAGGAAAGGAGTTGAGGATGATGAGAGAGAAGGGAGACATGATGTTGATTGATGATGATTGTTGATTGATGATTGATAATGATGATGATGATGATGATGATGATGACGATGCAACATTATTTAATGCCACAGGTTACTGACGCTGATTAGCACTTGTTACTGACTTACTGGACTACAACATCTATTTTAGACTAACTTGCTGATGAAGTAATTCGTATGCGATTTTTGTTGTCAGCCGTGCTGTCTAACCGGTCTTTATTTACCCTTACCGATCAACATTCTATCTCTAAGCAGAAGAAAATAATTACCGAAAAAGGCACAACTAATTACAATGGCAATGTTTAGCAATGTGCCCCTATTTTATAATCTCAGTACACTTTAAATTCCTTTTAAGTCACTTTCGGATTTTGACACGGACAGACAAGGACACGTTAGGTACAGCGATGTACAGTGTGTACAATTATATATAAAGTAGCCTTCCTCATACTAGTTTTATTTTATGGACAATAACTAAGAAGTCAGGCTGACATCAGAGTAATCGTTTTGCTTATAGAGGCCTGGATCATTCAGATGACTGTGTCACGGATGTCAATGGCTTCGAAAAATGTTTTGCAACATTTTCTTTTTGAGAAGGGAGGAATGTCACGGACTAGTCCGTGCCTGCAGTGTTTCTTCACCTGAGTATGGTAGAAGGAGGTGGAGGGGAGCAGGGTGGAGTAGCCCGCCCTGTGTGTCGCCCCTCTGCCATTTAATTGTCAACAGTGTAAGAGAGGACGGATGGAAGGTTGAGGGGGTGATTGTCATGTTATAGTTGGAAATCGTGGGTCTGTGGACACCACGTGTATTTTGGGCACCACGTGAGTTGTGGACCTCGTGAGCGAGGCATGAAGTGCTCACCCTGAGTGGGGTGTGACAGGAGTATATATAGACGAGAGATGAAAGCCTAGGGGGGCGATCTTTGGATTAACAGAGACGACGGTGAGTAAACGTGAAGAAGCTGTTTTTGGAAGTTGCTAGCGGGAGCAGGGTGTGTCGTGAGACTCAAGAAACGAGTGGGACCAGAGAGTCTCGCTGCAGTCTCCAAGAAGCTCTGCAATTGTCTGCGGAGAAGCGAACTCTACTGCTGTGTGCGGGGAGTGAGGCGCCGGGCTCGAGACGGCTAGAGGTTGGACAGCCGGAGTCGGTGCGACGACGACGACGACGACACCTGCAACTGGAAGGATGGTGGCCCGAGTGGAGGAACCCCCCCATCATCCCAAGCAGCTAGAGAAGGCCTGTCTTCAGCAACTCTACTGCTGAGTGCGGGGAGCGAGGACAAGAGCCGCCGAAAGGAAGTCAGCAGAGACCTGACTACAGAGAAGCAGGTGCCGAAGGACTGGGGCACCATCGTCACCCACGTGGAGGGGACCGTGAGTCATTCATACTCCTTTGAAGAATGATCAGGGTAAGAGCCCATGTTTGAACTGTTTAAGAAGACAGAGACACTGTGAGAAGCGAACTTGTAGAGCTGGACATTAGTAGTAAATAGTGGTGCATGTGCACCCTTAGTCCTTGGTTTGTGTGTTACTGAATATTTGAGCACGTGGACCTTTCGTGCGATTTGAAAGGTGCTCTTTAAGACGTCTCTTCACCAGTGCCTGGTTATTGACAGGTTGTCATAGCTACCAGTGGATTTAAGTTCACAATTGTGGAAACTGCTGTTCTCCTGTGTATGCTTATTTAAGCTTGAAGTTTTGTTTTTATGTGTACTATCAAACGAAACGTCCCAACCTGAAGTGATCTCGTGTCTTTTTCGTAAAGAATGCGCAAGTCTGACGTCAGGTCGTGACAGACTGGTCAGATATGGAACTCTTTCATCAATTGTCACTTATTATTAAGCATTAGTTGTTTTTTTTTTGTTTTTTTTTTTTTTGTCGTTCGCCTCTTTCACACTTGGAGACCAGCTCTTGATATGAAATCAGTGGTCTTCTGCAGAGACTCCACTGGCCCGTACAGCTTGTTGTGCAAGGTCTCCGACTGTGGCCACGTCTCTTTCCTCAGGGTACGGAGATTCCTACAGTCCTGTAGGATGTGTTCTACAGTCTGGTCTGCCTCTCCACAAGAGCATCTCGGGGACGGCACGAGGTGCAACTTCCTGTGTAGGTGGTGAAGCAGCCTGTTGTGCCCGGTCCTGAGGCGGAAGATAGCGACCTGGTCCGGTCTGGACAGCTGATGGTAACTGTCCAGTGGTTGCTGTGGCCTGTACAGAGACTTAATGATGGTTTTCACCTCTGACATGTTGACTGCATTGTCTTCTTGCTCGTCCTCTGCACCCAACTTAGCCATCCTGTCAGTTTCCTCATTCCCATCTATCTCGCAGTGTGATGGGATCCACTGCAGAGCCGTTCTGAGGCACTTGATGTTTAGCAGCGCGGCTTCCAGGTCTGGCAGTTTGTTGTTGTTGACTGCCTGCAGCACCGACAGAGCATCGGTCAGGAAGACGACCTGGCTGTCATGGTCTGCTCTGCTGCTGATGATGTTTGCTGCGTGGGCCAGGGCTTCTACTTCTGCTCTATAGTTTGTACAGTGGAGGCCAGTTGGTATTGCTGCTGCCTGCCACTGTCCATTTGGGAACTGGATGTACACGCCGGCCCCTCCCCTCTGGATAGCGTCTGTGGCTGACCCGTCTGTGTAGGCCCTTATCCATGATTCCTGGGGGTACCTTTCTTCTAGCATGGCTAGCATCAGGGCTCTCTTGCTCACGTCGCTATGCTCATCCTTTGTTGTGAGGTGAGGAACTGTGGTGCAGATGGTAATGTTCCCTGTTCTGTCTTTCCAAGGAGGAGGATCGAGGTAGAGAGTCGGTACCTGGACCTGTGCAGGAAGCTTTGTTTGGTATTTTCTGTGTAGTGACTGCGTCTCTCGCACAAAGCTGGATCTTTTCAGCCTTCCCGAGGACAGCTGTTTCTGTCTGGCACTCATCAGGTGGTCTTCACTGTGCCTGTACTTGGTGGCCTGCACCAGTGCTTTGCATTCCCTTCTCTTGTTTAATGGGGGTATGCCTGTTATCTGCTCCATCTTGTCTATTGGCGTAGATCTCATGGCGCCTGTTATTACTCTCAGTGCTTGGTTCTGCACCTTGTCCAAAGTCTGAAGGTGTGACCTGGCTGCTGTCATCCAGGTGCTTGATCCGTACTCAAGGTGTGGTCTTACAGTACCTTGGTACACGGTCTTCAGGATCTTTTCGTTGGCGCCCCAGTGTGTTCCTGCCAGCTTTCTCATGATGTTCAGCTTTCTTCTGGCTTTTGCTTCTGCGTTTAGGATGTGTTGCTTCCATGTCAATCTTTTGTCAAAAGTGACTCCCAGGTACGTCTGCTGGTCTTCAAGTGTCAGTGGAGTGTCTCCCAACTTTAGTCTGCCAGCTTGCGCTTTGGTGGAGAGAGAGAAAAGAGTGGCTGTTGTCTTGTCACGGTTGATGGTAACGCACCAGTTATCTGCCCAGGCTGCCACTTTGTCTAGTGCAAGCTGCATCCTGTAGGTTGCTGTTGTTTCATACTCTTCTGAGCACCATATGACCAGGTCATCTGCATACAGTGCTGCTTGGACTCCCCTTGGAAGCTCTGGTACCAGGTCGTTGATGAAGAGTATGAACAAGGTCGGCGAGAGTACTCCCCTTGTGGTACTCCGTGTCGTAGCAGCACCTTACGGCCACAGTGTCCGTCTACAAGCACCCTGGCTCTTCGGTTGTGCAAGTAGGACTTGATCCACCGGTACATGTTGCCGCTGATGTTGCTTCGCTGGAGCTTGACCAGGAGTCCATCCTTCCAGACCTTGTCGAAAGCCTTCTGCATATCAATGAAGACCGCTAGGGTGACCTTCTGGGCTTGGAAAGCATCCTCTATGACCTGCGCTAGGTGCGTTGTCTGATCTTCGGTGCTTCTGTATCTTCTGAAGCCTGCTTGTTCTGGGATGATGATGCTTTCAGATTCCAGGTACCACTGCAGGCGCTGATTGATGATGCGCTCTATGGTTTTACAGACGCAGCTTATCAGGCTGATGGGGCGGTAGCTCAAGATTCGTGACTTGTTCTTCCCTTTTTTCAGAACAGGGATCATCCTGGCTTCCTTCCAGCACTGAGGTACCTGGCCTTCTCTCCAGCTAAGGTTGAAAATGTCCAGTAGTTTAGTGAGGGCTGTGCTGCCAAGGTGTAGCATCTCATTCGTTATGTTGTCTGTACCTGGAGATTTTTTCTTCTTCAGCTGTTTGATGGCATTCTTCAGTTCTTGGATGGTGATATCTTGCTGCATGGACTCATGGACATCCCCATTTGTTTTCCTTTCTTTCTCTTCTTTTCTGAATTCTTTTTGCAGATGAGGTTGGATGGTGATGCTGCTCTCCTTTGCATATGCTTGCGCAAATGCATTTGCTGCTGCTTTATCTGTCAGTGTCTGTCCATCTTCTTCAAGGGTGATCTTCTGTCCCTTGCTACCCTCATCATTTAGTGCCTTGGTCAGCCTCCACAGCTTGGTGGTGTCTCTCTCCATATTCAGCCCTGCTGTCTTTTCTCTCCAGCTTCTTCTCTTGCACTCTACTTTTGTTCTTAGCAGTTTGGCATTTGTTTCTTGCAGCTTGATGTTGTTTTCTTGATTGGGGTTGGTTTCTGCTTCTCCTCTGGCTTTTGTCAGGTCATCGTGAGCTCTCTGAAGTTCTGCTGTCCAGTACGGAGTGTAGTCCTTTCGTACCCCTCGTGGGATAGTTTCTTTGGCTGCCTTGATGATACTGGCATTGAAATCTTTGACGAAGTTGTTGATGTTTAGTCCTTCCACCTTGATGTCTTTCGTGAGCTCATTTGTTCGTATTCTGAACAGCCCCCACTGTGCCTTCTTATGTATGATTCCATCTGGCGTGCTGCGGGGGTTCAGGTGTCGTACTTCCTGTGATGGTAAGGAGTACTGGGCGATGGTCACTTCCTCCCAGCTGGTCTAAGACTGTTCTGCTCAAATTCTTGTGGATGTCGTCTGTGCAGAGAGCCAGGTCTGGTTTTGTTGTTGTGTGCCAGCGGCGCGAGTAGAAGGTTGGTGGATCTGTGGGGTCGTTGACAAGGATTAGATGGTTCTCGTCTTGCCAAGTTTCGATATCTTCTCCTCGCTTGTCAAGGATGTTGTATCCCCAACTCTGGGACTGGCTGTTAAAGTCTCCAGCGATGAGGAAGCCGCTGTCTGGAACCTGGACAGCATCTTGTCACTGGGGCAGTAGTAGTTGATGACATGGAGGACGCTGTTTGTGGTGGTGACCTTGACTTCTATGTATTCTGCCTCGTCCATGTATCTTTTCGTTTCGCTTGCGTTCATGTTGTTTCTGACTAAGGTCAACACTCCACGTTTCTTTCTCCCCTGACGATCACTCCTAAATGTCTGGTACCCTCTGATCTTGAAGGGCTTTTCTTTTTGTAAATGGGTTTCCTGTATACAGCAGATGTTAATGCTGTTCTGGTACAGGAACTGTTCCAGTTCTATCTTCTTGTTGGTAACCCCTTCTGCGTTCCAATGTATGATGTTGATGGTGTTGTCCTTGGTTTTGGTGGTACTCTGGCCAGTCGCTTTCCTTCCTCGTCCCCTGGCTCCACGAGACGAGTTGAAGGGACCTCCAGTAGCTGAGGGTGGGCTCCTTTGAGGCACGGAGCCCGGCACTGCACCTGCCTGGCGGATCTTCACAGGGCGAGCACCATTTCTATCAATACTGTCTTCAAGTGGCATAGGCAGTTTTGCGTGGTGGTGTGGTTATTTCAGGGTGCGCCTTGCGGCCCACCACCTCCGACTTCAGCACTCATGGACCACTCTTTGTCTGGTCTCTACCCTTCGACCTGTCCGACTTGGGTGACCCTGCTAGGAGCTGATGCTCCTGTCGGCATAGCTCTTAGGGTCATCGAGACACGCAAGCCCCCCGACCGCGGCAAGGTGGTGATCCAACAGGGGGAAGCATTAGTTTATAGAGGGCTGTGAGGAGAACACGAATTTCCTCACCGTTAGACTTGTAAACAGCGACACTCGCGGCGGTCACCAGCAGGTCAGACGGGGTCACATACCGCATAAAGGTACGAGACAAACCAACAGAGGTGTCCCCTTTCCCTATCGGTCTATGTATGCCTTATCCTCCAGCAGCGTTGTCACACAGGCTCTGAGTATACACAGAGAAATGGAGAACCCTGAAAATGTTTATGTTATTTAATGGTTTTATTATTTGGTGTGTCGCAAACAAAAAAATTGTCAGTCGTAATGAGAAGCCTTTTCCATAACACTTACTTATATGAGGTCTAAGACCTTCGCGGAATATTTTCTGCAATAAGAAACTGCGAACAAGGGATCTGTTTATGAACACCGTGCGAAGACTGTGATGATAGAGGTAGTTATCTAAATGTATCGAGAATAATTTTGAGAGCGAAAAGAGAGAAGAAAAGTTGGGAAAAGAGAGTGTTGTAAAAAACTGATCTGCAAAATGAAGCTAAGTAAAATACAAAGCGGATTGTTTACAGTCTCACTAAGTGAAAGTTAGTAACTTATCACAGACTAACAGTTTGGCGAGATGGCAACTTGTATTCTTATGTATGGGATATAGTGAGATATAAAATTATAAAGACAGAGAGAGATGTGAAAGTTGTTAGCAGACCAGATACATTCCCTCTGTTTTCCTAAAATAAAAAAAAAACCTTAACTTACTAGAAAACAAAAACAAACAGGATGTGCCTTGTCTGGGGATTTTTATCTGTTCGACTTTACCTCCGGTTTATTCCTTATTGGGCTTGAGAGCCTGTTCCTGTCCCCTTTGGCGACTACAATGACTTTCTTCCGCCAAACTTGTCCTACGATGCTCGTGTCACACTTCCAAAATAAAGGCGCCTAAAAACTTTTTTTTTAACTAAACAAAATAAAAAAGAATTATTTCACACATGCTACCATTGATAATGACATTAAAGAAGGTTGGTCTATGTCATACCGCATCGTGGAAACTTCTCTAAGAACGATAAGCTGAGTGTCATTTATACTATCCATTTTAAGTGTATTAGGTATTTGTTAAGAACAGGTGAGTGTAAATAAATGTCATGCATGATAAAGAAGTAACAGTTTCAGATTCTATATTATGTTTTACATGTTTTTATTATTTGGTGTATGGAACAATGAAAATGGAGCGTAACATTTTATGCCATTTCTACTTTTTTTTTAAAGCAAGCCTCTAAATACAGAAAGTGCTAAGGAAGGGGGGCACATTTGTGTGACTGTGTGTGTATTAGTGTGCGTGTACTGTGCGTATAGTGTCTTGGAACAAGTGAAGAGGTTGAGATAAAGTCGACATGATCTTTAATGTCACTTAGGACACAAAAGAACTGACAAAAAGATGTTAAGTTTGATGGCGAGGAAATCCGTTTTGTTATCACAGGCAACCATCATGTCCAGCAGAAGAGTGAGAAGTGCTCCTCTCTCATGAATTCGTCACGTTTGACCGTAAAGTCCAAAATATTATGTCTGTGATACTCTAGTCACTTTCGGGTGTTAGTGAGGTATGGGAGAGTTTGAAATAATGGAGGGAAAAAAAACTAATTACGAGAAGATTAATTAAATAGAAAAGTTATGTAATGCCATCTACTGCTTTAACAAAATCACTTATAGAGACAACTGATAGCCTTGATACTCTCGATATTACAATGTACGGCACTCTACACGATCACTGACATCAAATTCAAGTAGGTGGACTCACAAAAACATCGAATTGTTTTCTGGCTGTAGTGGTTTATTATTTTTCCTCTGTTTTTAGATTGTATTCAAGTAATAAAACAATTATACACTTATTTTGCACAAGAAAACATTCAAGATGTTCAGCTCATTATTACTCAGTACAATTTTATGACCACAAGCTGCATATCTGAGACCTTCAAAAATAACCTTATCATCTTTAAAATCATATTTAAGTCAGACAAGGACAGACCTCATTGGATGGTTAATTTTTTTTTACTAAGGACGAGCAAGCTGGCAAACGATGAAAAGATGAGATAACAGTAGATCAATAGTGTCTACTTGACGCCAGACAAAACTCAGAAAGTTCATAAGAGCACAAACAGGATGCATCTTGTTTTGTGACTTTTGAAGATAGCGTCTCGGTTCGCTTGACTCGACAAGGGGTTTGAAAGATTGAATCCGGATCCACTAGAGGTTGTTGACAGTACAAGGACTTTACCCGCCAGTCTCGTTCCTTCGAACACTCGTACCAAACTCATTCGCTATATCAGGGTTCAACGAGGTTACATTCCCCTCGTGCACAGGGAAATTGACCAATTTCAAAAAAATATTAAAAAATAAATGTAAGAGATAGAAAACATTTAAACTAATAATAAGAGATCAAACTGTAGAAACAAAAATGTTTGCATCTGAATCTTGCATGAACAGTGACTTATTAGGTAATCCAAAGCGAATTAGGTAGGTGTAATGTTATTTTTTTATAATTTTCACACAGGGTTGCACAGGATATATCATACTAGCACAAGTTACACCTGCAGGAATCACACTTTGATAACCGCATATAAACTTAAAACGAATAAACATTGTTCTTGTCGAAAATAAATTCAGATTGATGCATTTAATAATCTTATTATCGGTACGCTACGAAGGTACAGAACCGCGCGAAACCATTCACAACCCAGCACTGAATTCCTGCGAAGCAAATTTTGCCCGGTGTTTTAAAAAATATATCTGTTAACCTACAAAAAAGACAACTATATGTGATACACCGTTTAAAAGAGCATTTTAAAAACATTCGCGTGCTGTTAATTTTAAGAATTCTAATTTTTGATTTCTTGTAGTAAGCTATGTGTAAGCGTGTAAAAAGGTTAAGGCTGTATCTAGAATAGAAAATTCACCAAGCACAAATCAAAATTCAATGTTCAATGAAAGTGTTTAATTTCATTGTTTACAAAACTCTTTACTAGTCTCATCTTGCTACTAGGAGTCTCCTCACTGTCTGTCAATAGTTTCTTCCAAATGTTGAAGGGACAAGGGAGCTGAGCACTGTTTTAGAGGTTTGTTTCCGCATTTCTTTGTCCAAGAAACTGATTCATTGATGGCTGAACAGCCACAGAGGCAACAGTCTTCTTGGCCACCGACCGAGGTCCATGCACACCAACAGTTGTAGTCTGTGAAACATTTTGTTAGAATTGTGAGATACAACAGCACTAGTCGCAATGATGTGGAGTGTAACAGGACAGTCTGTCCTCTCTAGACAGCCCCATCGTGAAGAGATATCAATTTTTGACCATTTCTCAGTCCATCAGTACAGTGTTCTCATCCGGGTGTGTAGCGGGGGTTAGAATCACTCACACGATGTTTTGTCGGCTCCAGGGCAGTTCTTGATACACATGGCCACGATGACGAGTGGTGAGGACAAATCAAGATCATTCCTCGGTCGACATATTAAAAGCTAGATAGTCACAATATAAAGTTTTGCATTCCACTTTAAAAAAAAGCGAATAAGACAAAATCATACAACACACAATAATAATGGAACAAATGGCAGTCTTGTGAAAGGAGTATAACCAAGCAAATCGATGTCAGAAAAACCGTAACAATGATAAAAAATGTCAGTATAGTCTGCATTAGGAGATTGTAAAACATTAAATTCCACGGATTTAGCGAAAGACCACAAAATCACCATACAAACTACTAGATTATGTACCCTATCTACACATATACACAGGCCACTGGCACTTTGGCGACAACGTGGTCATACGAACACGACTGAATAATTAGCTTCATAAGATCATAGCTGATTAAATATAATTACATGTGGAGAGGAACATTGTGGCATCTTAGACCAAGTTCCAAGAAGGCCGATGAACTGAACCAATGAAGTGGCGCAAGATCGGGTCATGTGACCCCGCAACGTTTATCTCTATTCTATTTTTTTTTTCGCACTATTCTCTCATACTCTAGTACAAATTTAATTAAAAGGGCAAAGTTCATAAATAAGTCGAGTTATCACACATTTGCACAGTTCACTACCGTGGGGTCCACAAACCAAACTACCGATAGTGTCTATTGATAATGATAATGTACACCAGTGTAGCTCAACATATAATAACATAGGTCAGCAGTGACAGAGGGGATAGGGTGAGGGATGGAGAGAAGGAAGACAGTCTGGTTTGATCCATGGTGTACATTGGCAAACCACAGACCGTGTTGTACATCTACCGTTCTTTCCATTGTCTAACCTCTTTCTGAACTTGTCAGGTCACAGTTCTACTGTTTACTGGGTTTCTAACATGTTGTTACACTCTGTCCACAAATACATTACTTATTGTTTAATTAATACCGTCCTTCTCTAGGCTATATGACTAAAAACTAGAGAGGCGAGCTATGACAAAACTCATTTAATGTATTAATAAAAGTATCAACTGCTGTATAATTTAAATGAGGTGTACAAAGTCTCACTTAACAAATGATTATACACACCATAGAGAACACATAACACGCGCTGCTTGTCTTCAGGTAGGAATGGGGTGTGCTCGTTGTCCCAAAGGCTCGTGGGTTTTTGTCTCTTCTAGACTTTTCTATCAGTCTACATATGCCGTGTATGGTAATTGTATAATTTTGCCTTCATCATAATCATTTCTTGCTACTCCTTGAGGAGCATAGGGCTGAAACAACAACTCGCCAGCGGACCCGGTTTTGGGCAGCCCCCCTCAGCTGGGCCCATGTGGTTCCGGCAGCCTTTGCCTCGCTCTCTACTGATCTTCTCCAAGTCTGTTTTGGCCTCCCAACTTTTCTCTTCCCCTGCGGGTTCCAGTCAAGTGCCTGCCTGGCAATGGTGTCAGCCGGTTTGCGCAGGGTGTGTCCTATCCAGCCCCACTTGCGCTTTTTGATGTCTTGACTAGTGGCATTCTGGTTAGTTCTTTCCCACAGGCTGCTGTTGGAGATCCTCTCAGGCCATCTTATTCTCAAAATATGGCGAAGGCATCGGTTGGTAAAGGTCTGGAGCTTGTTGTTGATGGTGTTTGTCACTCTCCAAGTTTCAGAGCCATACAGTAGGACTGCCTTCACATTGGTGTTAAATATGCGGGTCTTGCTGCGAAGGGATAATGCTCGGGAGTTCCAGATGGGACGCAGACTGTCGAAAGCATGCCTGGCCTTGTCTATGCGGCTTCTGATGTCGTCGTCCGCTCCACCATCCTTGCTGACGATGCTCCCCAGATATGTGAAGCGGTCTGTTTCTAGGATGTTCTCTCCTTGAAGTTGGATTGGAATTGATGACACACGTCTTCCTCTGACATCGTCGCATCGACTCACTGTCCTCATCAAATGTAATAGAAGACGGTTTAAGTGTTATTTAGTAACAATCCAAAAGTACTTTTTTTTACTATACTTAGATTATTTTATTGACGTTTTCGTTTATAAAGGTTTTTTACATCTCCTAATACCTATCTGTAGAGAATATTGTTTAGCAATTTTTTTCTATTTATTACTTTTTACCCCACCATAATTATATAATTATCTCACTATATATGTATAAAGAAAACCATTGACTAACTTTATTTTCTTCATTTTAGACCCACCAGCTGTGCTAAGGTTTCAGTTAAATGGCTAGGATAAAAAGGCGGTTACTGTAGCTGAGAACTCCAGTGCTGAGATGTTGTGTCAGGCTGACGGAAGACCAACACCACGGATGTCGTTTGTGAGCATCAAAGACAGCAACCGTGTGCTCAAGTCAAAGCCTTTAGGTAACATACAGGTTACCGAGGTCAGACAAGAATTAAGGCATGTAATAAATCAAATTCAGTGTTAAACTCTGGAGACTACAGGTGTGAAGTGGACAACGGCATTGGACATGACAATCAAACCGTCAGACTTCTTGTCCTGTGTAAGTCTATCTTTCTCTCTTTCTTTTTTTCTTTTTTCTTTCTTGCCTTCTTTCTCCTTCCTTTTATTGTTTACAGAACAAACAACTTTCTTGACCATATGATTGAGCTGCATCCTGTTTTATATTTAAATATCTATTGACAATAAACCTTAAGCGAAACAATTTATCCAAAATATAATTGTCAAAAGTTGAATCATCAAGCTAGTATATTTGTTTTGTATTATCACTCCTTGGCTTCTTTTAGTAAATAATAATCCTTTAAATCTGTTTTTCGGTATTGTCGGTAGGTGCACCGAGAAGAACTAACTCTCAAGAACAGGCTCCTTTGCTGGATATGGACATTTCTGATGGTCCACTCACAGTGGCAATCTTGGGGTACCCAACACCTTTCGTAGCAGGCATGTATATATGCATATCAAGTGACAAAAATGAGGGACATAATTTTATAACAGTACACTGGATTTTTATCTGTTTTAGTCTAAGCGTGCCTTAATGTTAACATACCACATAATGTGATATCTGCTAAAGGGCCAGTACCATTAACGTGATATCCATGATCCTCCCCCTGACAGGCTAAATGAGGCAGAACTTTATGTTTTTCTGTGGATTCCTTTATTTTTTCTCTGTGCTGGTTTGTCTGCAGCTTTACATAATTGACGGATAAGATTGAAGTGTTTTTTGACTAACCCTCTCATTATCATGCCACTTCCTTTCCTGTCTGTTTTTTTTACCGATTACTTCTCCTGCATACAAACAGTGCCTTGTGAACACGTGTTTACACAATGAAATGGTTTACTTCTTCTTCTTCTTCACTGTGATGGTTTTATAAAACGATTGGAAAGCAAGCGATTATATTTGGATCCATAGTCTGACGTCGTTGGCTGGAGTGACTTCCCTTTGGTGCAATAAACTGGTTGACATTTGTCTACATCCTCTTTTTCACGGTGATCTTCACCTGACTTGATCTGCTTGCTGCATTCTTCCTAGGAGAATCTGAGACTCGCCATTACTTCTTTATAAGAACTTATTTGCTCTTCCGGTGCAGTATACTAAGTTTTTTTTTCTTTTTGATTTGGAAACCTGTTATGAAAGTGCTTTTTTCTACTCTACAGCTTTTAGGTATCTGTCGTTGGTCGAGAAAGGAACAATATAAATGATAATGATTATGTTTTTATTATTATTATCACCATCATCATCATCATCATCATCATCATCATCATCATCATCTGAGTCAAGGGCTAATCTTTTGTCAAATGACTACTAGCTTTTATACACTAGTAAAAACACAACAATAAACGTTAGTACTGCTTTTTTTCTTTGTGTTAGTGTGTAGTCATGTGTGCATTTGAGAGCAAATGAAGTGAATTATTGATAAGAATAATAGCAGTGGAAGTTATCTTGAGATATCAAATGCAGCCCTAGATCAGATTACAACGTGTTCTTTACAAGTCGTAATGTGGCAGTTAGTGACTTTATTAGTGTGCTTTCTTTGCTAAGTATTGCTGGTCACACCTGTAGATCATTTTTCAATCCCCACAAACTTTAGATGCATCATTAAAAAAACTCAGATGTCTCTAATCATCTCATTTAGCCCTTTAACAGATTTTAAAGGAATAAACAATCTCTCACACTATCACTGTGTAAACAAAGTATTATGTAAAAGCAATAAAAATATTTTTTTTAAACATTTTAATAAGCGTCTGTGCTCCACAACCTCTTTTCATGTGCAATATATAAAATTCTTTCAGCCTAAAGTGTATTTTTATGATTTACAATTTAAAGGAAAGCATTTTAAACAGCAGCTTATCTGGTAAATGAGGCAATTATATCGCTTTACCATAAAACTACTCTACCTGTTACATTCTTAAATCTTTCAAGTATATCTAATGGTTTAATGTCACTTGGCGAATGTTGTAACACTAAGCTTTTATGGAGAATTTTGTTATAAGTTTAAAATCCTTTATTGAAAATGATCTGTAAAGCTTATTATGCCATAAACCAGAGAGGTTATATACGTTTAGAACTAAGTATACGTTAAATATAAAGCAAGTTTTCAATTATTATTTATATCAAGTGATAAATCACACTTGAAAAAGTTTATATATTTTTTGGCTGTATTAGAATGAGTTGGACATTTTCAGCAATACAATATTTGGTTGGATCACTCCATGTATCATTCTAGTATATGTAGTTTAAGCTGGCTATATGCCGTTAAACATAACGGTTTCCTAAGGCGCAATTACTAAACATAAAAGCAAACAATAAAAAAAGAAGAAGAAAATTATTAAGAGAAACAAGAACAGTATGAAAAATTGAAACTTCTTTTTATTCTGATTTTGATTTTTAAAAGCCAGCAAAATTCAATAAACATGATGTTAATAATAAGGGAAGACAGGTTAAGAGGAAACAAGAAACAAGTGGACCATCCCACGTACAGTGTGTCGAAGGAATAGTAGTGACTGATAAAATTGTGACGTGAAAATTGAAAACGTTGAAAACAATCAAAACAAGAAGTCAACAATACTTTCTGTCAGTCAGTCAGTTGTTCCTTCACCGGTGCCTGTCGTCACGGAATCACATGGATAGACGTGGGAGCAGTAAAGTCACATTAAGCAGGTATTTGAGCCTTTATTTTGCATTAATCACATTGTTATACAAAGATTAAAATTCATGCTCTTCACCGTTTAAAACACCATTTTAAAGACTAGTTAAATCTTATATATATATTATTTAATTATATATATATATTTAAATAACAATGTGTGATCATTTTGCAGTTTATTTTTGCATTTAATGTATACAACGTTATCTGTGGAAGGGATACAGTCATTTATCCAACCATTTATATACATGTAAGTATACGGAAAAGAAAAGGGGAGAGAACCCCTCCGCTGGTAAGAAAATGTTATTGAACACACACACACAAACAATCACCGCACAAAATCCTCATTACACACAACAAAAGTCCCACACTCCCAGGCCACTGCCTGGGGCTACGCGCTGCTGACACCAGTACTACGTCACGCCCTCGTCTATTGTCCCACAGTCTGGCAGAAACACAGTCCGTCCTCGCGACGACTTGAATCTCGGCGCTTGGCATACAGTCCGCTGGCCGTTACACCCAGTTTTACGGCAGTCTCATAGTGGGCTCCACTCTGTCCACAAGTCGATGGTTGATGACAATCTGACTACACTTTGACCGTTGACGTTAACCCGGCTACCATCCGAGCCTGCAGAAAGCGATGCAGATAGGTAACAGGCCGTTCGACCATGCACATATAATCACTAAGGTGGCTCCATTAAGCCAGGGATAACACACTGAACAGAATCCTAAGCACACCAGTATCACAAAGAAGACAGGGAGACGTTACTGGTCACCAGGATGCGTCCAATCCAAATTTAAACTATTAATCAAGTTATTAAAATGCCGTTTAGAAATACAATGAAATATTTAGAAGAATGTTTTCCTTTATATATTTTTAATTTATTTGTGCTGACATTTTATACTCCCTATAGTTATTTTTATAAAAAGAAATTTAACATTTATTTTGAATTATTTTCATTGTCTATTCTCACTCTTACCTTACCTTAAACTCTTATTTATTTAGAGCACACTGGAGAAATAACATCGTCATCTTGGTTGTCTTGTGGCATTGTTATCGTCGCTGTTGCAACAGTCTTCTGCTAAAGACGTGAGAAAGGTAAGTTAATTAGGGTTAGTGTTAAAATACACGTGTAGTCATTTAAGAATAAAAGTAACAAAAATTACTGACCTCAAAGCCTGTTTAGATTGACTTTCTTTCTGAAAGCGATGTCGAGCAATACTTGGTTGTGTCAAACAAACAGGTATTTCGTTATGTTTAAAAGTAGATACATATTCTTTGTTGAAGCGTCATGTTAAAGTCGTTTACCGGTTACTCAATTCAACATAGATTTGTACTGACGGATGTCATCGTCCTCTCCACCGTCCTTGTTGATAATGCTTCCCATGTACGTGAAGAGGTCTGTTATTAGGATGTTCTCCCCTTGATGTTGAATTGGGAGTTCCTGTTTGTTGTTGATTCGGATTACTTCTGTCTCTTGAAAAAACTAATAGTTAAATTTTTGAAGTTGCTTTATCAAGTGTTTCAAACAGAAAAATAGATTAAAATTTATCTAAAAAATGCACAATTTAAGGATAAAATAGTAGTAATTATATATAATAACAACAACAAAAATAGAAGGCAACATGTACTTCCACAACGCACAACATACCATAGTTTGATAAAATCTCTTACTTTTTTACATATCAGTTCTACAACTTGCACCAATTGTAACATGCAAAATTGGAGGAATCACCACCATTAAAAAGAAATAATGAAAACCAACAAACAGAGGAAAATATTAACGGTAAGACATAGAATAACTCTATTTTAAAGATGACATAAATATTTACGAGACAGATAAAACCTGTTTATAGTGTAGAGTGATACAGCATAACAACAAATGTAGATGACAACACCAGAGAAGGTGATCTTACCGATGACAATTTGAAATGCACTACAAACAACAGTGTGACTGCTTGTTGTAGTTAGCAATAACGGTGGTCAAAATGGAGAAACACAGTGATATGGACTCCAAATGAGATGACAGTCTTCTTGTCTAAATTTCCAAAGCAAAGTAAACAAACTAATAGACACAAGCATCTTGACTTAGTTTTCAAGTAGTAATATTATCAAAGTGAGAAAACGTCCTTCGTACATTTTCTAAGCACAAAGGCTTTTCTTCCCCCTCCGTTCCCATAAATAGTATTCATATAGAACGTAGCAGAGGCCGGACTTTTATTTGACTATTTCCCTAAGTAAAGCACTCAAATGTTATCTTCTATCTTTCTTGAGCAAAATCTACCATGAACAACAAGGTCTGTACTTGCTTGCAATACACAATTATTAAGTTGTATCTTAACGTTTAATTTGTGCAATTATACTCAAACATATTACAGCATTATTTTCACCAAAGAACAAAATACAGTGATTGCCTTTACAGTTAACTAAAGACTTATAATAAACAAAATTCATTGTTTTAAAAATATGTTATACAGGACTCTCCCACTTACTGAAACTTACCTAAGATAGGCTGACGTGACGTCCGTTCTTCATAAAAAAATTATCTCTTTGTTTTAAAATTTATTAGCACGGTCACGGTCCGGTCACGGTCATGGTCACGAACAGAGATTCGGACGCCGCTAAAAATCTGAATTTTTTAAAATGTTATTGATTAACCCTCTGGACTTTCCATGATGCGATGTCTGTAAGTTCAAACAATTTTGTAAGTTTAGTATAGCAGTGCTGTATCGCATTTAGAATGCACTTACTATTTGATACAACCACAAAGTCAACGGCTAAATCTCCGAAGTCGTTGCCGAAGACTGCCTGGTAAAACCCTTCCACAGCATGGATGATGCTGATATTACAGATAACCAAGGCTTGTTCAAAGCTGTTTGCAACACACGCCGCATGTATTCCTTTACTATCAACCGGTTTTTCTACCCTCTCTTTTATAGTGGATCCTTGATAAGTGATATTTGCTAGGTGTGGAGTTGGATATGCTATTATTTCGACGTTGAAATTCTGTTTGTTATCTCGAATATCAACATATTTTAGTTTTCCGTCCGAAGTTTTACTCTTTGGTGCACCTGCACACAATGCAAATAAAAAAAATTGTCTCAAAGAAATATTATAAAATATTTACTCAAATCATTAGCCTTAGTCACAAACTATCTATTAAAACAAATTTCACAGTTTTTGTAGTTTCTAATATAATTATAATAAATATAATCAAAATCATTATTGGTCGAAAAAGACTCTAGTGCTAATAGAATCACTACTAATCACAAATAAATCAATACGTGGATAAAAAAATACGATAAAACTATAATAATACTACAAATATTGGATATATCTAATATTGAAATCACACAGGCAAGGAATTTTAGACAAAGGTGAAGGGGAGAAAATAATAGCAGCATCTAATTGTGTATCTTCTGATACCAGCTGAGTAAAGACCAGGTAAGCTGTTGTGGCTTCAACATCTCATAGATGAATCTTGGAGTAATTATACTATATTGTCTGGCATCGTGAGGACTAGTGTTTGATGGCAGCCTTGTGCTACTGTGTAGCAATGCTCTTTCCAACCATTGCTATTATGTTGAGGTAGCAGCTAGAAATGCAGTCATACTGTTTATCAGTTTCGTTAAAAAATATGGAAATGTTTAAAGCCGGATTTTGCTGATATTCAAATGTTTCTTTAGTAGTAGTTCCAGTTTGAATTGATGTTGTTTAGATGACAGATTGGTGTATCAATAATTGCTAAAAAAAAATCTGATTTCTGGAAATATTGCTGCAATCAAGATATGTATGTGTATAAATAGTTTTTCTTAATATTACAGATAGAAAATATAAGGTTTTTAATCAGGAAATATCATTTGCCGGAAATAACTTGTTTTTTATTTACACTCCACATGTACTTACACGGGACTAGCAGCTTTACAGTCTTACTGTCGTGTCCCAGCTCGTTGTCTACCTCACACTGATAGTCTCCAGAGTTCTCGCACTATACTTTACACATGAAGAAGTTTATTTCTCTGCTTTCTTCATAAGACTGTATGTCACCCATTGTCCGTCTGGTCAGCTCCTGACGGTTTAATCCCATGAGCCTCATGTGAGGTGAGGACATCCCGGTGGCAACGCACGACATGTTGACGTTAGAGTTCTCAGCAACGGTCAAGGTTTCGTTGTCCACAGCATTTAACATGTAACTAAGTATGGTTGGTGGATCTGATGATACAAAACATTACATATCACTTTTTTCTGAAAAATCTACAGAAATTTTGCATTAAAACATCCTCTCTATTATTAATGTGAATATTGATGAAAAAAAATCAGTTATACAGTCTGCTATGGTTGTGTTAAATTGATTTAAGGAAAACGCTAAATGATAAACAATAGCATTTACACTGATTTTTCATGTTTTGTTTTCAAAATTTGATTTGCATTGATAGAAGCAAGCATTTAAGGAAAAGTATGTTTAATCATTAACAACATTCTTAGAACGAGGTGTCTTCTATCCTGCCATCTTTAAATTAGAATAAAAGAATTTATTAAACATCTTGTCAATCAGACAGCACAAGTTTTTGGAAATCTGTTACCATGTGCCTATAATACTATCAGGACATTTGTAATTAGTTTTTTTTGACTAAAACATTTCCATTTAAAAAAAAATAAACAGCTATGGTTATAATATTATTAAATCAAACTGAGATGCTTTACTTACGCTTCAAAGATATTCATTTGACGCCTAAGTATTTTTCTCTAAAGCTTTACTAAAACTTTACTAAAAAAATCGTTAATAGTGTATTACACTGAACGAATGACGGTAAGCTTGGTAAAATGATGAAAGAGGCAGCCGTGGATCATTTGCAAACGATTTCGTTTCTACATAACATATGTATGGTCCATCATCAGATGCAGGCTTTGCTGCTGTAATCGTTAAATTCATTGTGGTGCTGCTAGTTCCTCCAAACCATTTGAAAGAAGCAGGAGGTGGGTTGCTTCTAGCGATGCACATAAATGTAACATCATCGCCACGAGTGACAAGACATACATTCGAAATATGCTTCTCATATCTACACTTAGTAGAATTTGAGATAATCTCAATTACTGGTTTGTCTGCAAAAAATAAAATGCAAATTGAATCATGAAAAAAAGAAAAAGCAAAACCAAAAGGTACATTTACTGAACTTGGCTCACAGTTCATAGCTAACAGATAAGACAACAGTTTTAACTAATCGTTGGAGCTCGTGTACAAAGAATTTTCGAAAACCCTTTTAGTAACATTCCTCTTTTTTATTTAAATAATTTGTTCTGTCGTTTGACGATGCCTACAACGATAAATGCTCTTGAGAAGGAAATTTTTGAATAATTAATAACTGATTAACATAGTTTACTATATCAAGTAGTTGACTTGTACTGACAGCAGAGAACAGTTACATTTCATTCAGTTTACAAAAGGAGCACTGTAAGTAGACTGCTCTTGCAAGTGAACTTTTCTGTATCCATCAAACATAAGTAATATTATAACTACTGTACATTTTTGTTCATTTACTACTGAACACTACCACTACGTTCCTTTTTCGTGCAAGAAGATTAGGCCTTTTCCTTTTAGAAACGAAGATGGCATTAACTCTTCATTCGCAGTGTTAAGTTTTTTTTTATTAAGATAAAGCCCCTGTCGCAATCTATGCCTATTACTTAATTTTATTATATTTTAAAAGTAAAGAATCTTTTTTAGTTTGTTTACTAACAAACTGAAACCCGGAAATTGTATACCCGTACAGTTAAAATGTAGTGCATGATCTAATAAATTCTTTAAGTTCATTTTCTTCTCTTTCAGATAAATAAGCAAGCGCCATTGGGCTTAGGAATCAGTTGATTATCTTCTAAATCTTTTTGTGCAGTATACGAACTTAAAATATCGCAGAGAAGAAGTACATCGATGTTCATTTAGTGCGGTTCACTTTACTTAAAAAAAAAAACAATGAACAAAAACATTGTTATGCAATTATCTGGTCAGTTTGTCAGCTTATTATTACTTACAGTAAACTTGTAACATTGTAGTGTCACTGAATATGAGTTGTTCTCGTGTTATCTCCATAGCTGCCTGCACACCCCACTAGCATTCCATTGTGCTCTCTCGTCACATTGTCAAAGATCAGGAACTGACCAGAAGGACTTCCACCTGCAGTTTCTGGCCAAGAGTAGTTAGCCACAGGCTTTTTTGACTGTGTTTTCTCACACTTCAGACTTACGTGTTGTCCTTCCATGAATGGGTATTCAGTAGATGATTCAACAACAACATAAAGAGATGTGGTTCCTGAAAATAAGAAAGTGTGAACAAGAACGAGGAAAAGAATCAACCACGCAGGCTGAACTGTATTTGATTTCTATTCACTAATTAATGAAAGAACTAAGTTTCACACTAAGAAGTGTACAATTTCTCGATGCAACCGATACGCATTCTTGCTAAAGGATGCAAAAACACCGTGCATGTATAAGTAAAAGAAACCCTAAAACAGTGCTAAAGATGCCTTGAAGTATTTTAAACTAAGAAGGTAAATCATAAAAGGCATGTATTATTGTTCTAAAAGCGATGAAACATTTTCTCAACTTTGATATCTCTGTAGTTCAGATCAAATCTGAACTCATCAAAGCAGCTCAGCTCATTTGTAATGCTTTTTTTAAAGTTCTTTTTTAAATGTTATGCATTACAGATAAAACATTGTTTTGCCGTAATGAAACCAAATTGGATAATAATAATAATAATAAATTTACGGCTCTCCCGTTTGCACATTTATATAGCAAAATATATATATATATATCGTGAAAGTGCTCTTTCATCTATTTGTATCTGAAATGGCTGTTTTCATGTCTCAACTCATCTGCTTAATTTATGCGGGTGATATATATTAAAAACCTTTTGCAACAATGTAAGTAATTAGAAACTCTTACTATTGCTGCAAATAACACCAAATTCTTCTGTATTGCAGTTGGCACTGTAAAAGATAGGTTCCACAAGACAATTTTGAATCCGAGTCTCGTTTACTGTACAGTTCAGATCAACTTCTAAGACGCCTCTTGATTCCCGTGGACCAAACGGCGAAACCATGTAGTCATTGCGCTTTCTCTGGTATAAGTAAAACATATTTTAAAATATTTAGTTGTAATTGATGATGGATGATGGATGTAGTCAATGCCACACAGACTCAAATGAATGGGCACATCAAGGCAATGAGTAGCTACACGTGTAATGCAATTCGTTTGCTGTTTTTAAAGTGAATTAATTGACTTAGGTTTATAAAAATAGACTCACGATGGATAACCAAGTTGTCTACAGATTACTTTGGCTGAAAGTCTGCTGAAGCTGCCACACACACCGCTCCACACACCACCGACTTTGATTTCCACACGACCCATGTTTTGGTTGATTCGACTTTTACCAGACAGACGAAGCTGGTTGGCATCTAAAATTATAATGTGAGTTGTTATGTTAACATTTTAACAATATTTTTTTCTCCGCAAGGTTGGCATGCGTCATTCAACATATAATTTCTACCCTTACGCGCACATGGTCAGCACTAACTTTCGTGAGTAGCAGAATGTGTGTGTGTATCTGTGAGTAAGTACACGTGCTTGTAAGTCTCATTTTCACTTTTCTCTATCTCTCTACGAACGTCCTTCCACTTAATCTTTTATTCAAAGCTTTTCAACAATTTCTTTAAAAGAAATATTTCGACATGTAATTTTCTGAATTCCTTTATGCAATCAAACAGCTTGAAATAATATCGTATCCTATTGTTTGGGCTTCATTTCGACACATCAGCAGGATTCTGTCTCGAAAGTACTCGGTGTTTTTAAAAAATTAAATCTAGCCCCGGATATCACGAAACCCACTCACATTCGAGGTCATCCACTCACATTCGGGGACTGGATGATCCACAGGGAGAACGATTGTCTCCTTAACTTGTCAGACACTGACCAATCATAACCCTCGGACCGTTTTGGTGTTATCAACACTCGACATTGCTCACTTTAAGGGCTCCTCTGCGCCTACCGCATAGGAATGCTGTAACCAGTGTAGTGTCTTAGTTTGTAATCCTGTGCGAAATTAATACATATATAAAGGAGGCAATACTGAAACTTTAGGACTTCTTCCGTCATCGATTACTTCCCTTTAAAGGCTGAAAAAGTCATCCAATCAGGTATTTTCTCGTGTTAAAAACCCCGCGAAGGTTTGTTTACTTGAGCGCCAGATTGACTTTTGTTGCCGGTTACTCGATTTGACGTGGATTTATACTCAAACAACAGAAAATGAGACGAAAACAGTTTGCGAATTATCTAGATGTGAACACATATCACAGAGCATAGGTATAAAGAGGCTGCACTCTGGTAGCATCACGTTTCGAAGGGACGCAACTGCATCCCTAAATTTCTTAAGTCAGGACAAAAAAAAGAGGGCAGTCTCTCTATATCTACCCTCTCTGACCAGCATCACGTTTTAAAGGACGCAACTTTTCTTAACATGTAAGGACCAAAAAGGAGTGCAGCCTCTCTATATCTACTCTCTCTGCACATATCACCTGTAATTTTCTCTCTTCGATTGCTTACAGTCGTGCACAGTGTTACATACAAACGTTGAATCTTACTTCACTCTGCCGTTTGTGGCACCGGTCATCGGTACCTCTCCGAACTTACTCCCATCTATACATCAACACGACTTCTTAACTCATCTTCTGACACCATAGCCTATGCGAGACCCACGAAGATAAAGACCATGGACACAGGTCGTTTTCCTACCAAACCCATTAACTTGGAACCATCGGCCTTCGTCACTCTGATTCTTTTACCACCTGTAAGTTTAGACTTAAGCTACACCTTTTCAGAACAACTTCACTGTGACCCTGTCCTGACCCTCTGTGTACTTTGTACTTTGTGTATGAATAGCGTCTGTACTAGGAGTTAGCTTGTCTGTTATATGCTCATATGGGTGCATGGTTGTGTATGATTTAGCCTATATATTATTTATGTAAAGCGTTCTGAGCAAATCTTTGAAACGGCACTATATAGGTCATCATCATCATCAATCAATCCATCATCATCATCATCATCATCATCATCATCATCATCATCATCATCATCACGGGAAGCCAAACGTGAACGGAGACAAGAAGAGCGGAAGGTGAGTCACTAGACTCAATGTGCACAATCAGATGTTTTAGGCGGCCAAGAATCATGTTACAGATAGTTAACTTTCTACTCTTCCTGTAAAACCACCAAACAGTTATTTATTGTTAGCAAACAGTAAGTTAGAAAACTAACTGTACTAGATAGTGTTTGGACTCATTAAAGTCATTAGCACCAGAACTGACAATTTTCTAGCTTCATTCTTAAAAAAAGTTTTTACAACCAAAGAAACAACTCCAACCCACGTGACACGGCACCAGATATTGTAGAAATATTAAATATTTATTGTTAAAATGTTTACAACCAAATAGTAGGTTGTTTAAAGCAATCTATAATACGCAAGCGGTCTTGGTCCTGACCTGACAATTCACTTCAAACATCAACAAAAGCAGACATTCCTCAGAAGAGGATTATGCACTCAGTGTAGTGGGCATTTTTAAGGTTCCGTGCGTGTTTTCGAGATCCATCTAAGTAGCTGCCTTAAGAGGTAGATTATTTTTTAGCAGGTAAAGAAAGATCCTTCCTTAAATGAGGAACTATAAACACATTTAAAAGATGGAAAACGTTACCAAAGAAAACGTGTGAATTATCATCGCTTGATTTTTTTTATATAAATAAATGCAATTAAAAACCAGAGAAAACTATTTCGATAGCCCTATAAATATTTAACATGTTTTTTTTTTGAAATCCCATTGATATTTTAACAATAACAATATAGAGACAAATTTCTTACTGAAATTGCAAATGATGCCGATGTCTTTGCTGTGCCTACAACTGTGGTTGTACAAACCACTGTGTTTACAATCCCACAGCGTTGTCTCTGTGCCGTTACAGTCGAGGTCGCTCAGCAGAATTTGTTGCTCATCGCTGCCAGCGCCGAACATGAAGGACTTAGCATAGACTGCTTTACCACTGTATAATAAAGAGTCAGTCATTATAACATAATTACATTATGTAAATATTGTTTTTAACTTAGAAGTACAATATCTTTATAATTCTATAAAAAAAGCATCCTGAGTTCTTGGAAATATTTTAGAAATATTAATGTATATGCTTGTTGTTCATTTTAGCTTTGACTGTCAATACATATGTTATTTACCATCAGACACTTTTTCTCACGGTGATTTGACCCATCACCATTATAATTGGGTCTGAGTACTACCAAAAAGGTGATCATCTGGTGGCTAATTGAAGCGATAGTAGTTTGAAGCTCATTTTTTTCTAAAACCAAAATGATGATGGTTGATTTATGCAGGTTTGTAGGTTTCAAAATATACAATGGTCCTTGATTTGAAGTGGTTTTCACAAATATTAAGTGAAATTTTGGTGCACTATCACTTGGAAAATAAATAAATGAATGATGATTATGAGGAGGAGGAGTAGAATTAGACTTAGTATTAGTAATGCTGCTGTTGTTTAAGTGATTGTGCTTTTAAGAGAAAATCTCTTTTACATACAAAAGTACTCAAATGGAAAGTAGAAGGTAATGAATATTATTGCAGAAAAATAGATAACTAGCTACAGCTAAGAAGAGATATATTATGTAAACGTACAGTTTGATAAATAAATTATAAGGCTAACACAAAATAGAAAACAAAACTCGCTGTCTGCAAAAAAGTATATTTTTAGCAAAATCCCTTTTTCTTTCTTAACTAGTACAATTTAAGAATTGAAAGTAATGCAAAGAGAGAGAGGTTTTTTTTCAGGTGTAACGACATTGTTGTCTGATGATTACATGCTTGTGTGTGTATATATAATTATATCTAAAACACTTAAGCGCATCTTTTAAAAGTTTTTTTTTGAGTGGCTTAACCTACCCTTCATGGTTTTACAGAAAAAAGTAATGGGACATAATAAATTAAAAAATAAAAGGAATATTTTACTCGTAAATTCGTAACATTTTGCAAGCCACAAGAGCCTCTTCCCTTCCAAACTCATCTTCACACACTGTGCCCCAGGTTCCTTCATGTACAATCTCAAGTCGCCCGGCCTCTTCTGTCCCATTAACCAAGCGCACATCTAAACAATTTGGTAAAAAAAGCATACCTTGAATTTTTTGCAAGGAAAATATCAATAATCACAAAAATAGCAGATTTATCACCAAAACAGGTATGCAAACTCTTTCACTCATATGCATATGTATGCACAAATACACTCTCGAGCGTTCAGGTGCACGGAACCACACACACAACTAAGGAAAATAAACAGTAAGTAAAATCAGGCTTAATGGACAATTTCACAAAATCTAATGCCACCAATATTCTATCAAACAATAAGATAACAGTTATTGCGTTTATAATAGTAAAATCAAAAGATGTCACGTGGAAATTTTTATATGATTTAAAATCGTTCACAAGAAGGGTGATGTTGGGTGTATTGAACAAAACACATACCACAAAGGTAAAGAGGATGTGTCTACCAGTAGAGATACTTGAGAGGGGAGATGACTTAATGACTTTAGCAAGTGAAGCGTGACTAGGTGACCAGCGGAGGTATTGGGAAGGTGCAATGGTTTTTCTCTCTTTATAAATAACTTTTACTCTGTTCTACCTTCTTACTAACGTGAGTAAGCTTTATGTAAATCACAAATTTATTATTATTGTAATAACATTTATGTATATATATATATGATACCCATACATATTTGCCCAACCTCGTCTTCCTAGCAAAGCTACCAAATAAATAATATATTTAAGTTAAGGCAGTGATCGAAATAGACAAATATTCCAATGAGTAGTTTAAAAATCAAACGTTTTAATAAGAAAACGAAGAAAACAGCCGAATTACAGGTCCCTGTTTGACAGGTCCATAGCTAGTTTGTAAATCTAATGATGTCGAACTAAGAAATTTACTTACCTTTAACTGAGTCTGGATCGGTTGAAACAAACAAACAAACAAACAAACAAACAAACAAACAAACAAACAAACAAACAAACAAACAAACAAACAAACAAAAAAACAACAACAACTGAGGCCTATATCAATGGTTGGGCGCCTAGCGTTCTTTGAGTGGTAGCTAAAAGATCTCTTCTTTTGTCTTTACATATAATTGGCTCTACATTTCGCTGTCAAATGACTGTAGATAAGTAGCTGGCATTAACGTTTGGTCCCTGATTTATTTCGTTCTGCCTAAATGACTACACAAATGAGAAGTCCATTAATACCATTGGCAGGTTTACCAAGCTGTAATAAAAAAAGCAATGACAGCTTGGCAACAGTCCTTAAAACTTTTGTATTTCAGATCCTTCCGGATCGAGCTCTTGACCAAGCCCGCACTTGCTGAGATTAATCCCGGCATACGCCTGTCAGCCCCTAGCCTACAATGATGGCAATATACTACCAGTGGTCGACTCGCGATGTCAAGCACTGCGATTCCACAATTAGGACAGGACAGGAAAAATTACTATTATAACAATGACGATGACTCAAATGATAACAAAGACAAAGATGAAGAGCTTGCAGAAAAGTTAAAACAGATTACAGTTTCATGTCCTGAGGCAATTAGCATGACCCGACCACGCAATCTCCTAAGTGACTGCTTGCCTACCACCTACCGCAGTCCCTGTCACAATAGTTTGCTAACAGTGTCGTCCTGTAAAACTGACGAAAACATAGTCGTCTCCCCCGTCATACTGGCAAGCATAGCAATCAGCCGAATTAAGAGCAACAGGAGTTATTTCTTCTACTAAGCAGATTCTCGTGATCTGGTTGTTGTGTCGCTCACAGAGGACACATACATGATTACTGGCTGTTGGCAAGTTCGTTCGACCTCGCACAGGCCACGTACCGACACTACCTCGGCATCATAAACACCCCTGTAGTCTCCAAAACTCTAACAACCTCTCCAATGGCTTGCGTTTGTTTTTTTGCATTTTTCCTCTGCTGGCCACATACACCTAAGCAAAAATTTTCAGAGACTTCCACAATCTAAAGGGTTGGAAGTCCACGCGGTTTTATTTGTCCGTGCGAAATAGTCATTCCACTTAAAGGGAAACATCACAACAGGTCGAAAGGGACTAGGGGCTACTCTAAAACAAGAAGCAGTAAACGGCCGCTCATTTGCGATAAGGGGAATGTGTTAGGTAAAGGCGGAAAGCCCTTAACCTAATTCTGCGATCTTACCTATTATCCCAAGGATTTGCATCAGTTCTGCAACAAAAAAACGTTTACAGTTAACTAGCATAAATTAACATCTTTTTATGTAAAAATCATTTTGTACTACAAAGTGAGTGGAGACAAGTGGTACATAATGTTTAATCAGTTGTGTTTAATGCAAAATATATTGTTGTAGTATGATTAATTGATGAACAATATTTTATTCTGCTTATTGCTCTATTGGACATAGTTCGAACTGACCATCATGCACAAAAAAGTAGAAATAAAATTGATGCTCCAATATAGATCCGGCGACCAGCAGGAATTAAAATTTGATGAATGCTGACCACTGTGACTGTACTGTTGAGTCAATCAATGGACAGTCGTTTACTATCTAAAGAAAGGATTATTTTGGGAACAACACAGAAAGGGTGAGTACACTTGATGATGATGACTCCATGCAGTAAATTTTCGTGTGTACAGCAAATACTTACAATTTTAATGGCATATTGTCATAAACATTACGAGAGTTATTGTGTTTTACGCACTCTTTGTGTCTATCAAAAATATTTTGTTCTTTCTTTCTGCATGCTGGAGTAAGAGTTTGAAGATTACGATGTTATTATCCAATTGAATGTTTTTGAATTTTTTTAATGTGTGTCAGGTGCAAATATTTTGGCACTTTTTAAATAACTTTAAAAACCCTGTCTGGGTAGCACAGCAATCAAATAAATAATATAATCAAGTTTAGACTGTAAAATGTGATTGAAGTCTACAAATAAATATTCCAATACGCAGAATTAAACGACGAAAACACAGTCGCACTACTTTTGTAATGGAGTTATGATTTTTTTTTTTACCATAGAGGTCCATGGCTAGTTTGTAAATCTATTTATGTCGAACTCAGAAATTAACTTACCTTGAAAGCTCACACTTTTGACTGAAACAACAAAAAAAAAATTAGCTGAAGCCTACATCAGTGGTATGCGATTAGCGTTGTTTAAGTGGTAGATAATAGAACTCACTTGTTACGTGTAATTCGCTCTACATTTCGCTCTCAGATAGCTGTAGATAAGTACCTGGCATAAACTCTTAGTCCCTAATATTTTTCATTCTGCCGAAATAAGTACAAAAATGACGAGTCTCAAAATACCAACGGCGGGCTTAGAAAACTGTAATACAAAAGCAATGAAAGATTAGCAGCAGTCCCTACAGCTTCGGTAGTTTGGGGTTTTTTTTCGGTGAATGGGTTTCACGTCTTTTTTTCCAATTGTTATAGAACTTCTGTTAGTACTTTGATAATAATTAACTATCATTTATTCTACTAAAACATCAGTTCATATTCGCAATGACGGAAACTGAAATGATTTATTTGTCACTAGAACTGCATTTAAAGTGTGCTGAATAGTGACTGATTGATATTGTAATTCATGTATTTTATTAGTAGTGTGGATTTTGCCTCTTAATTGCAGTTCGCATGTTTTGTACAATGGCTTACTTCAAAATAGCTATTTTAATGGATTTGTGGTAAACCCTCTGATGTAACATGAAGCCTAGTGTACAACATAATCTGATTAAAGGAAAAAACCATACAAATTAAAAAACAACTTACCTTCAGGGTATACACCATTTAAAGCTGAAATGAGAAGGATAATTAGGTACCAATTTGTTAAAGACGTTTTAATATTATTGATGTGACAGCATAATCTACACTTAGTGAACTAGTCCTGTCTTGCATACAGCTCTATTCTTTAAGAAATCAGGATGTAAAGAAATGGTTTTACACCTGTAATCAATGTGCCGCGCCTTATTCTGCTCAAGCGCAAAAGAAAAAACAAGAACAGGAGTGGCAATTATATTCCCCAGGGGCCGCATGAGAAATTGGGATGGTTTTAGAGGGCGGGACTAATATAGTTAACTCAGTTTTACCCAATACTGTATATATACTGGCTGAGCGGGCCACCGGGCGGGCCGGTCAGAAACAGGAGGCGGGCCGGCCTTTGCCCAGGTCTGCACTAGAAACTAGCATATCTACCCGTTCCACTGTTTTGTTGCCAGCTTGTTTTTTATATATAATTTTATAAAATTTATCATGGTACTCCTCACTTTTTATTTTTTAAAATACATTTACTAGTTTTAATGACAGTATATATGAATGTGCCACAAGACGCAGTATGTCTAGTTTGTTTATCAGTTATTCATTATGTGTGCAAAAAAGGTGTTCCTCTCCTAAACACACACAAAAAAGCAGTTTCGTTTCAGTAAAATATGTGATGACTCCATGCAGTAAATTTTCGTGTGTGCAGCAAATACTTACAATTTTAATGGCATATTGTCATAAACATTACGAGAGTTATTGTGTTTTACGCACTCTTTGTGTCTATCAAAAATATTTTGTTCTTTCTTTCTGCATGCTGGAGTAAGAGTTTGAAGATTACGATGTTATTATCCAATTGAATGTTTTGAATTTTTTAAAGTGTGTCAGGTGCAAATATTTTTGGCACTTTTTAAATAACTTTAAAAACCCTGTCTGGGTAGCACAGCAATCAAATAAATAATATAATCAAGTTTAGACTGTAAAATGTGATTGAAGTATACAAATAAATATTCCAATACGCAAAATTAAACGACGAAAACACAGTCGCAATACTTTTGTAATGGAGTTATGATTTTTTTTTACCATAGAGGTCCATGGCTAGTTTGTAAATCTATTTATGTCGAACTCAGAAATTAACTTACCTTCAAATCTCATACTTTCGACTGAAAGGAACAAAAAAAAATTAGCTGAAGCCTACATCAGTGGTATGCGATTAGCGTTGTTTAAGTGGTAGATAATAGAACTCACTTGTTACGTGTAGTTCGCTCTACATTTCGCTCTCAGATAGCTGTAGATAAGTACCTGGCATAAACTCTTAGTCCCTAATATTTTTCATTCTGCCGAAATAAGTACAAAAATGACGAGTCTCAAAATACCAACGGCGGGCTTAGAAAACTGTAATACAAAAGCAATGAAAGATTAGCAGCAGTCCCTACAGCTTCGGTATTTTTTTTTTTCGGTGAATGGGTTTCACGTCTTTTTTTCAATTGTTAAGGAACTTCTGTTAGTACTTTGATAATAAATAACTATCATTTATTCTACTAAAACATCAGTTCATATTCGCAATGACGGAAACTGAAATGATTTATTTGTCACTAGAACTGCATTTAAAGTGTGCTGAATAGTGACTGATTGATATTGTAATTCATGTATTTTTATTAGTAGTGTGGACTTTGCCTCTTAATTGCAGTTCGCATGTTTTGTACAATGGCTTACTTCAAAATAGCTATTTTAATGGAGTTGTGGTAAACCCTCTGATGTAACATGAAGCCTAGTGTACAACATAATCTGATTAAAGGAAAAAAAACATACAAATTAAAAAACAACTTACTTCCAGGGTATGCACCACGGAAAGCTGAAATGAAAAGGATAATTAGGTACCAATTTGTTAAAGACGTTTTAATATAATCGATGTGACAGCATAATCTACACTTAGTGAACTATCCTGTCTTGCATACAGCTCTATTCTTTAAGAAATCAGGATGTAAAGAAATGGTTTTACACCTGTAATCAATGTGCCGCGCCTTATTCTGCTCAAGCGCAAAAGAAAAAACTAGATCAGGGGTGGGCAATTCATTTTCCCAAGTGGCCGCATGAGAAATTGGGATGGTTTTAGAGGGCCGGACTAATATAGTTAAGTCAGTTTTACCCAATACTGTATATATATATATAGTATATATACTGGCTGAGCGGGCCACCGGGCGGGCCGGTCAGAGACAGGAGGCGGGCCGGATCCGGCCCGCGGGCCGGCCTTTGCCCAGGTATGCACCAGAAATAAGCATATCTACCGGTTCCACTGTTTTGTTTCCAGCTTGTTTTTTTAATATAATTTATCATGGTACTCCTTACTTTTTATTTTTGAAAATAAATTTACTAGTTTTAATAACAATATATATGAATGTGCCACAAGACGCAGTATTTCTAGTTGGTTTATCTGTTATTCATTATGTGTGCAAAAAAGGTGTTCCTCTCCTAAACACACACAAAAAAGCAGTTTCGTTTCAGTAAAATATGTTTATAATCAAACTGTTCCTAAAAGAGAAGTAGTATATGGTAACAAACCGGTTTTTTTCCTAATTCACAAGTTTCTGTTTGCAGTTTCTCAGTGAACGTATAATGATGATGATGACGACGACGACGACACAATGACAATCACCATCGTAATTATAATAAAATAATCGCTTTTGTAAACTGTCTACACAACTAGATATTCACACACATAGGCGATTTTACTGGACAAAGCGTTATAAGGCCAGGTACCGGTCGAAAAAAAACATTTCTTTCAGGGATTGAATGGATTTATTTGTAGCTGCTATTTAGCTCTTGAATGAAGTTTCAAAAAATGGTTTTACTGCCCTTTTCACGCTATTGGTTGCCATGGAAACAAAAATAACGCCTAAACAAACAGTTTAAAAAGCACAAAACTTAGTCAATTTTGTGAGTAGACTCGAAATTCTGCTTGAAAATGATACCTATAAGACAGATCTACATGTCTATGGGAAAGGAAATGGACTTAGTTTTTGTTATAAATATCTTTTGGGGTAAAAAAAAAAATTTTTAAATTTGAAAGCATTTTGATTTAAAACCGGTATAAATACCAAACTACTAAATATTTCTTTAAAAATCCCGCGTATAAATGTTTTGATTTGCATGAAAAACATTTCAACTTAATTGCATGTATATATCTGTTGTCGATAAAATGTTTTGTCCTTTTGAAGTAAACAGTCTCTAGCCAAAACAAGAAAGTGAGAAAACGATGAAAGAAAAACTGAAAGCTTGGTAACTACTAAACTACTAAAAACATTTTTAAAGCCCCCTTATCTAAATGTTTACATTTGTATAAAGAAACCTCCACCAATATTTCAGGTCTTTATCATTTGTCAATAGTGAGTTATAAGCTTTTGAAATAAAAACGCTTACTAAGATAAGAAACTGAAAAAGGCAAGGGAAAACAAAACAAACAAAAAAATTGTAACTACTAAACCACCCTTAATGTTTTTAAAATCTCTCAGTGATATGTTTAGATCTATAAAAAACGCTCAACTAAATTTTAGGCCTGTGTCACATGTTAATATAAAGTTATAGGGATTTTAAGTAAACAAACTGTAACAAAAACAAGGAACGGAAAAAGCAAGAACAGAACGTTAAAACTTAGTAACTTTGTTTTATATCAGCCGTCCATGTAATTTACCTGCTGAATAAAAAATTAAACCATCTTTCAATGTGTTACTTTATATAACTTTAACATAACTAATCAATTCATTTTTTGTTCACTTTTAGAAAAATCAACATGGTACCCACATGTGAACTAGGCTTTAGACAAGTATACAGCAATAAAATGATGTTTGAGAACATTGAGCTACACAGTTATAGGTTTAGTTTGTTATATAGAAGTTCTGAGTCCACTAGCTTCATGTTTTTTCCATCCTTGGTCTTTTGCTAACATTTAGTAATGCTGTTTCACATATTCCTTCCACTTTTAGTGAGCAGTAATGAGCAGTAAGCTGATATAGCCTCATTAGTAAAAAACACTCTCATCTTTCTTAGCCTTCAGTTGCAGGGTGATGGGATGAACATGCAATATTATAACAGTAAAAGTGTTGTTATAGATAAATAACTAGCTAATGTTTTATTATTATTTCAGCATGCATCGGTGTGGAGCTAAGCTTTGATGTCGTTTGATGCTCTACAGTCTACATCATACTAGGTACAGATACCAAATATTTTATCATAAAAATCTACTTCATTTACCAGGAATTCTACTAGAATTAAACGCATATTAGTTCCTACCGCTAAAACAATTTAGTTTTCTAGTCTAAATAAAATGCTAGACGCAAACTACAATAAAAAGCAGTATAGCTATGAGTGTACTTACGTCCTCCTTCGACAGGATTGAGCAAAAGGCAAGCAACCAGTACCAGAAACATCATGGTGCTGAATGCGCGTGTGTAGTAACAATGACACTATTCAAAGCCCAGCAGACGACAGAAAACCTTGCAGATAAGCATTCCGAGCGTGCGTGCCGTGTGCAAAAGAGAAGCGCTGGTTTGAGCCGGAAATGCTATTAATAAGACTGTGTAGTTCCCTGGCGCAGCCATGTATCCGTCTTAAGGCTTTGAGTAAAGCTGCACATCCTGACGATATTGTGTGTAAAATGATATGACAAAAAGCTCTTTTATAATTAAATTTACTTTGTAATTTCTTCTGGTAAGATTCCAAAGACAAGAAAACATTTATGCGATGTACTGTACTTTCAATGCTGCAACGCTGGAGGGAGGGGTGAAGTCTCTCATTCTCTCCACTTTGCGAGTTCACAGTTCACGCATGTGTCAGTGTGGTATCCCGATGATTTTTCTCTGGAAGGGCCTCACCCGGCTGTAGCTAATCATTTATAAAACTCAGCCCATCTATCAAGCACTGCTTTATTACTGACGAGATTTTGTTGTTGTTGTTGTTGTTGTTGTTGTTGTTGTTCTCTTACTTCATTTTGCACTTAAGCACACACACAAGCGCCACTATTGGACGAACCGCCCACTTAACACTCAACAAGCAAACGTTAACCAAGCTAGCGTGAATGATAAGTTACACCACTATATACTCATTTTTTTACCTAGCTAGTCGAATACATGATAGACTTAGTACTACCTATTGGATAGGCAGGTAGTCATTCGAACTTACTACACCTACTACGCCTTCTCTGTCTCGCTCCCGTTTATTACGCAACAGGCAACAAGAAATGCCAGTACTTTCTATTACCAACCTGTGTCCGGCTTGGTATTCGAATGTCAACATACATCAACATGTTTCTTTGTGTTTTGCCGAACCCTTAGTTTTTTTATTTTTTGGTGAATTTAATTTTAACTGTGGTTTTTAGGTTTCTTTATTGTCTAATTAAAAACATTTTTCTTTTTAATATTTAGTTGCAGCCTACATGCCTTAATATCTCTCTAGTGTTTTTGAAATTTGTTTTTGAAACAAACTCATCCTCTCTCCGAAACGTCCGGCGTCGAAACGTCCATCGTCGAAAAGTCCGTGTACCATTTACACCATGTCAAACATTCCATCTATCTATCTATCTATTCCTCTTTGTGCATCAGGTTGCACATAAGGCCTCAACCAGAGTCCGCCACCGATGTCGATCGGCTGAAACCCGCTCTAGGTGACCCCATGTCCAGCCCTTTCCTTCATCTCCCTTTCCACTGTTCTTCTCCAAGTTTCCTTTGGGCGGCCTCGTTTTTCTTCGGCCGTCTGGAGTCCATCGTAGGGCGACTCTGAAAGGCTGCTGTCTGCTGGCGGAGCACATGTCTCAATCCATCGCCAACGCCTTTCGTTGAACCTGCGTGGTGTGGACTCGGTTTCACTTCTTCGGTGGAGTTCTTCGTTGGTGATGGTGTTTGGCCAAAAGATGTTAAGTATATGCGCCTGAGGCATCTGTTTTGAAGACGTCGAGCTTGTTACTGATGGTTTTGGTCATTCTTCCAAGATTCTGATCCGTAAAGGAGTGCTGATCACATTTGACTTGAAGATTCTCAGCTTGATTTCTGGCTGATGTTTTTTGCCTTCCATGTGCTCCTGAGTGAGGCAAAGGCTGACTGGCTTCGCCAGTCGGGCTCGAATCTCCACCTCCGCATCCCATGTTTGACATTTGGACCCAAGATAGGTGAAACTGTCAAAGTTCCTCAATCTCTTCTCCATTAGTTTGATGCTGTCTTGGACTCTGGCGTTCACTCTCATACTGTTAGTCTTTTTTTGTGCTGACCTTCAAGCCAAGGTTTCCAGCTGTTTCTGAGAAGGCCTTTGTTTTTTCCTGCATGTCTTGGGGCGGTGTGACAGCAGGGCAATGTCATCAGCAAAGTCCAAGTCTTCCAGTGCTGTTGTTGCTGTCATAGTCATGGTCCATCTGAGCCCTCTCCTCTCGCTGTCGGTGGAAGTCTTCATGATCCAGTCCATGGGCCAGGATGAAGAGGAACGGCGACAGAATGCAGCCCTGCTTCACCCCGGTACTGACGTTAAAGGGGTCTGTGAGCTCCGTGTTCACAGACAACCTGGGATTTGAAATCGCTGTACAGCATTGCAATGACCTGAACAAGTTTTGCAGGGACTCCGTAATGCCTCAGGATCTTCCATAAGGACTCGCGGTGGATGCTGTCAAAAGCCTTCTCCAGGTCGATGAAATTGATGTACAGCGGTGTGTTCCATTCGTTTGCTCTGCTCCAGAATCTGTCGCAGAATGAAGATGTGTTCGGAGCAGGATCGCCCAGGGCGAAATCCTGCTTGCTGTGGTCGGAGGTCTTTCTCAAGAGTTGCCGTCAGTCTTGACAAAACAATCTTGCTGAAGACCTTGCTGGTGAGGGAAAGAAGTGTTATGCCCTCCAATTATTGCAGTCTCCAAGATCTCCTTTCTTGGGTAACTTGAAGATGAGCCCTGTCTTCCACGCATCAGGGACCTTGCCCTGATTCCCAAATTTGCCTGAAGATTTCAGTCAGCTTGGGAGCTGTCACATTCACGTCTGCTTTCAACATCTCTGCTGTTATTTCCATCTGCCCTGGTGCTTTGCCGCTCTTCATTGTCTTGACTGCTGCTGTCACTTCTTCCAGGCTTGGTGGGTCTGTGCAGATGTCAAGGTCTATAGCTGCTGGCTGGATGTCTGCAAGCTGAGGGGGATCTGGTCTGTTCAGAACCGACTCAAAATGCTCCCTCCAGCGCTGTAGTTTTCCTGCCTCTCCCTCGACGACATTACCGTTCACGTCTTTCACTGCACATCACTGTTCTTAAACCCGTTGTTTAGCTGTTTGTTTATCTTGTACAGTGTCTTCAGGTCATTTTTACTTGCTGCATTTTCTGCTTCATCTGCCAGTTTCTCTATGTGATATCTTTTGTCGGTTCTTGTCATCCTCTTTACCTCTTTGTTCAGTTTTGCATATCTTTGTCTGTGTTGTTCCTTCAGGCGTTCAGATCTGGTGCTGTTGATTCTTTGTTTGGCTGACTTTCTCTTTCTATCTTCTTTCCATGTCTCTTCTCTGATCCACTGTTCTTTCTTTTTCCGTTGGAAGCCCAGTATTTTCTCTCCTGATTCCTGTAAGACTCGATTGAAGTCGTCTAAGGTCATCTCTTGTTGGTCTCCTAGTGCCTGGAACCTGTTCTTTACTTCCATAGCAAAGGCCCTTTCGATGACTGGATTTTTTAGTTTGCCAGAGTCCACTCTCTGCTGACGTGCCTGTTTTCCTCGTGATCGACGCAGCTTCAGAGAAACTGTGGCTATCACAAGAGTGTGGTCACTGGCAACGTCTGCTCCTCTGTAGGCTCTGACATCTTGAAGTGAGCTCCTCAATTTTCGGTTGATGATGACATGGTCTATCTGGTTCTTTGCGATCCCATCTGGTGATGTCCATGTTGCCTTGTGGATGTCTTTGTGTGGGAAGAGTGTGCCTCCAATCAGTAGGTTGTTTTCTTCACAAAAGTCTGCCAGTC
This sequence comes from Pomacea canaliculata, assembly GCF_003073045.1. Taxonomy (NCBI): domain Eukaryota; kingdom Metazoa; phylum Mollusca; class Gastropoda; order Architaenioglossa; family Ampullariidae; genus Pomacea; species Pomacea canaliculata. Next base: position 28,827,412 of record NC_037596.1, read on the forward strand.
TCTCTCCGTTGTCATTGATGGTTCCGATTCCATATTTGCCCATGACATGCTCCCTGCAGGTGTTTGTCACTTCCCACCTTGGCATTGAGATCGCCGATGATGAGCAACATGTCGTGGGCTGGAACGCTTTCTGAGGCTGCCTGGAGCTGATCGTAAAAAGCATCCTTGTCTTCTGCCTCAGAGTCATTTGTTGGTGCATAGCAGGCTAGCACTGTCAGCTTGGTGTACTTGGAATGGAATCTTGCTCTCAAAAGCCTGGGTCCATAAGGCTTCCATTCCAGCAGTGCCTTTTCCGTTTTCTTGTTGAGGAGTAGAGCTACTCCTTCAGAGTGCTGAGCGTCTGATCTTCCTGAGAACAAGATGGTATGTCCTGACGCTAGTCTCCTCTTTCCCGTGCCGGTCCATCTGACCTCACTGACTCCCAGGATGTCCAAGTTGTAGTTGTCAAACTCCTTGACTAATTGGAGCATCCTGCCAGTCTGGTACAAGGTCTGGACGTTCCAGCACCCCCACCCTCAACTTCTGCCTCGGCTTCAGTAAATCCGCTGTCGGGGCGCCAGCTCCCTTTCGGTTTGGCTGTGTCGTCCGTCATTAGTCCAGTCTCCTGGTGTGCTTCATTACCTTCGCCATCTGTGACGAGTTCTCTGGTTTTAGTTTCTGTAACATGATTTTTTTTACATGGTGGGGTTGTTAGCCCTACCACAACCTATTTTACCTCTAGGTGAGGTGTCCACCTTAGTCGCCTCTTACGACATGCCTGGCTGGATGGCAGGGACCCTATTCTTGCAATGCTTGCTAGGCAAGCATACCCCGGGGTCCCACAGGGGCAAACATTCCGTAATTAGTCAAATTTTGTTAAGAAATTTTTCATTTTGAATTCCCATGGAATTCTGTTTTAATTTCAGATCCACCATCAATCGTAACATTTATCCTTAACGGCCAAGTCGGTCCAACTGTGACTGTCAGTGAGAACTCTAACGTTGACATGGTGTGTGAGACACACGGGAGACCCAATCCCAGAATGCTGTTCATCACTGACAAATACAATAAGGTTTTGATAGATAGTAAACAGAATGGAGTGCAGCTGTTGGAAGGAAAGGGAATAATAACGACGATCTTAAGAAAAGTTCAATGTGAAGATTCTGCCGACTATAGATGTGAACTTGAAAATAGTGTGGGAAGAAGTAATCAGTCCATCCGACTTCTCGTCCAGTGTAAGTTGTTGGTTTGTTTTTTTCTTAAACTTAACTCCACTTAGGAAACTTTATTTATAATAACATCTCTTTGAATTTATCAAGTAAAGACGAACAAACAAAACTTTTAAAGACAAAATCCTTGCAATAAGAAACACAAATATTTAGCTGCCTTTACAGATAACTTTGCATTTATGTATTAAAACAGTCGCTTGTTTTGAAAAATCTATTGATCATATTTTATGACTAAATTACTTCTATAAAAGAACTTACTTATTATTAAAATTTGTGAGTAATTAATAACTTGTAATTCGTTTCTAGCTGAAAATTTCATTTTTACAGGTTCTCCCAGACTAAAAGGTTTTAACGCAAAACTGCCATCTATAGAAATAACTAATCATAAAGGAAACCTTAGTTTTGAAATGACAGCATATCCAGCACCTCGGGTGAAATCCATTGTACATCACGGGTCAGCCCTCAATGAGAAAATCCTATCAGTTAAAGAGAATGTTCAAGTTAAATGGGGTGCGGGACGATTTGCACCTGCAGAGTAAGGGTTGAAAACATGAGTGCAGTTCATCAAGGTGTTTACCAGATTGTCTTCAGCAACAATCGTGGAGAAATATCTTTTAATTTTACCGTAAGACTTAAAGGTAAGTCCTTCCGAACCTCAATGAAAGCGTGAAACATATTTTCATTTAACATTTGTATACTGCACACTTACTCGGCATCCATATGTACAACATCACAGACTCTATTTACTCTTCACTGAAGGTTGTCTTACTTTGAAATGTTTCTGGTTTTTAGAAGTGCTGTGTAAGCTACAATTAGTTCATTCGGAAATGGAGAATTACTCTACATTCTGTGAGTATTGTATGCTTAAACTTTGGAAAGTATAAGCAAAGTTTTTATTCTGTACACAATTACTAGTTAAGTTAAACCTTATAGTATGTTTATATAAAAAAGTTCTAAAGCTTGTTTTGTTGACTGGTAGAAAAAGTTCTTTTTGATATTCGTTGTCGTCAGAGGAACTAACACAGGCTTTGAAAACTCTGACTGCAATGTGCAATGCTGATATGTTATCAGAAAGAAACAGTCGACAAGAAACATCCTCTCGTCTTCCTAGAAACTTCCTGTTTTCGACTCTAGCATTACATAGAAGTCCTACACGTTGTCTCTCTTCTTCTTTTCCTTGCTCGCTCAATTCGTCATCATTAGTTGTGGAACTTCCCTTACCTTTCTTTTTCACTTCTTTTAAATGATGATGATTTCTGTTTGTCAACTGTAGTATAGAGTTCTAGCATAGCATGCATTTGATGCATAATATACAGGATTAAATACTGAGGGCATGAGTCAGACTTATCCGAGTTTTTTTATTTAGCAAAACACAAGACAGATTTGCAGTATGGCGTTTGTCGAAATTTATCATTACAAGAGACTTGAGTTCCTATTCACTCAGACACACTTTGATCGGCCGCCATTTCTGAACCACGTTTACAGGAAGCAGCTTTGGGCGCGGACAGATTTTTCAAACTGATAAATGTTACACATGCTGAGATGACTATTTTCCTGATGTTGGCTTGTGTGTTGTGGTGTTTTTGACTGTTTAGAGTAGTTGATGAAAAATGCAGTGAACTGAATACCTTCCTTTGCAAAACTTGCTCTCTCTTTCTGCATTTCTTTTTTGTCCTTTTTCTTATAGGTCGGTTTTGTGTGACTGGTGTATCGTGGCTTTCTGTTATGATATTTTGGTCATTTGTGCATAATTTTTAAATTATTTTTATTAAATTTTCCATTCGTAATGAGAGACTGTCAAGTAGCGACGGGACCTCTTTTTCCTCAATTTTCTCGAAACTAGCTCTTTCTTCATATTCAAACATATCATCAGATTTAGAGTTAAAATTTTAAATCAAAGGTTAAAAAAATACCCGAGAAACTTCATCGATTTAAACTTTTACCTGACCTTCACAAGACGGTGACTGATGCTGAAAACTCATACGTTTACATATCATGCGTTGCCACTGGGAAGCCCCCACCTCATATGTTTAAAGTTTATGATAATTATGACATTCTCATTAACATTATTAACAAACATACATTTATAAATTGAGCAACTTTTCGAACAGTATTGTTAATGGACCTTGCAGGAGATAAATGAGCATGCAATGATAGCATTAGAAGCGTCGAAATCTGAAATGTGGAAATGTTCCAACAAAAAAGCCGTTTATTATTTACCCCGAAATCGCTAGACATTTGCATAAAGCCATGGTTTATCAGCTAGTGCACATTCAAACTTCCGCCAAGATTCCTGCTGATGTTTCAAGCCTGATATTCTGCATTGTATTCCTCTCTTTCTCTCCCTCACACACACACACACACGAACATAAACTTTATGAAACACCAACTGTTAAAAATTTTCCCCTTCCTGTCTATAAACAGTGAATTTCTTTTCAAAATTCTCGTTAGCATGGGTGAAAGCTGTTTTAAATAATTCTCCTTTTTGGTGAAAACTTCATTTTCGGATACATGACATGAGCACATTATCGTGCAAGGGTGAGTTAGGCTGGTGGAAGGTCTTTGTGATATTTGTAACCGTCAGAGGAACTAACACAGGCTTTGAAAAATCTGACTGCGATGAGCGATGCTGTTGTGTTAGCAAAAAAAAAAAAAAAAAAAAAAAAAAAAAAAGAAAAAAAGCCGATGAGACACATCCGCTTGTCTTCCTAGAAACTCCCTGTTTTCGACTCTAGTATTTACTTAGAAGTCCTACGCGTTCTCTCTCCTCATCTTTTCCTTGCTCTCTCAATTCGTCATCATTAGTTGTGGAACTTCCCCTGCCTTCCTTTTTCACTTCTTTGAAATAGTGAGGATTTCTGTTGGTTAACTGTAGTATAGAGTTTTAGCATAACATCAATTTGATGCAAAATTTACAGGCTTTTGTGCATGAGTTTTAGTTTTGTTGTTGTTGTTGTTAAATATTTCAGAAAGTGTCACGTAGCGACAGCACATCTTTTGCCTCAATTTTCTTAAAACTTCTGTTTTTGTTTATATCCGAACCTATTATCAGATTTAGAGGTTAAAATTTAATAAATGGTTAAAAGCCACTTACAAACTTAATCGTTTAAATTTTGACTTAACCTTTACACATTGTGCATGAACTTTGGGATTTTGAAGGGGTGAAAATAAGGGCTGTGGGCTATCCCGCTCCTAAATGACCGAACGCCCATAGGGCGTAGCCTTTAAGCGCTTATAGTGACCCGTATGTCGGACTTTTCACTCCGCCCTCTGACCTCTCGCCCGCATTTGCTGACCGGCTGTCGGACTCCACACTCGCCGCCCGATGGGTTTCTACCTGCAACAACCGCTTTGGTCATCTCACTCTTAGGTGAGAAGTGGGCCCTAAAATTCTGTACAATATTATAACATGAATTATTCATACCAGTTGAAACTGTCTTTACAATATCGTGAATTCTTGTATTAGTTTAATTTAATTTCTATAGTTCAGCACGTATTGTCGATTTGTTGCGTGCTACTTCCGCTTTGTGCCATGTGCTCGTTGTAGGAAGATGCCGCATGGGTAACACAAGGTATTTTATGTATAAATTCTCGACGCAAAATATTAGTGTTTCAAACAATCCTTATAATTAATTGACCCTATAATAGTTCCTAGCAATTTACCTCCTATTGAAATTTGAACGCTCGATCGAGTATTGTAAGATAGATTATTGTAATCGGTTTTTTTAAATGCAGACTTTGGTTATTTCACTTTCTAGGAAATGCTGAAGATCGGGGATCGTGCTTCGTCCAAGCATTGTAAACATGCCGACTACAAAACAGTCAACAGATAAGGCTACACATTTCTTAGTCATTGAGAACAGCAAACAGTATTCCTGACAGAGTTAAATACATTAGTGTTTCAGTTTGGTAAAATGTGTTTTATATACTTTTTTCTTTCATATAAAGTAGTCCAGTTTTATAATATTTGCATACTTTTACAATAAATGTTTAAAGTGTGTTGTATTGTGTTTGCATTCTGCAATTATAATATTTAAAATAACATTGTTGTAAAGCTGTTATACATTTTTGCAAACATGAAGACTGACCACAGCTACAGTTTATAGTTAAACACAATGTAAACACAACCAAACCAAGCTCATTAGCTTCAAATTTCATCTATTTGAAACTTTAGTGATAACTTCAAGTAATCTTTGGGCAATGTAGGAAATATATTAGAAAAAGAGACAACACAGGCTGCAGATTGTTTCTGTATGAATGTGCACACACATGATAAGATAACAGTAATTAGTGGTTTTTCATGAAGAGTTGTGACAATGCCATAAATGAGCATGTTCTGTAGGATGTCTAGGATGCTTTACTTTATTTGTGAAGGATATTCAAGATCCTGGAAGGGTTGTAAGAAAATCAACTGACATGGTATATGACGAGACTGGTTATTCCCAATCTGGAATGAGTGGAATTATAAATTGCCAGCGAGGGAAAGAAGAACTAACATATTTCATCACTCTGCATATCAAACAGGATTATTGCTGTACCAGTAAGTGTTTTGAAGTGGCTTCTTAAATTGCTCCTTTTTTATTTTGTGAGGTTAAGTGCTTTATTTTGCAAGGACAGAGATTCTCGCAGTGAGTCTGACTGGGTTTAGCTGTAAGTCAGTCTCACAAGATAAATGCTCCACTTTCATTTAAGTGTCCTGTCACTTGATAGCTTGTCAAAATTTTAACTTTTCCATTTTTAATGTTCCTAAATAGATATGTGGAAGAGATAGCATATCTAACCATACACTGAAAACTACTGACATTTCATCAATACATGAAAGATGTTGCTACTCATAACGAGATAATTGTTACTACAGAGCATGCTCTTTTAGTCAAAATGCTTCTTTGAAGGAATAGTGTGGGCAGCCAGGTAGAAATTGTGGTGCTAGTTATGTAGGGCTAAGTGTGGGATACTGAGAGCATACTTGATTGTTTTTTTGGTTTTTTTTTTTTCAAGTCAATATATTTTCCTGTTTGGTTTGCATATGACCCTGAAGTAGACTGTGGTTTCATGTACAAATGTATTACAATGAAACATTTGTATTTGACTTATAACCATCACAATTTCTCTTTGTACACAACGGCAGCCTTGGGATATTATATCTGAAGGGGAGATTAATGCCACTGCTCACAAATAGTTTGGAAGTAACAGGCAAGAATGGAGGAACAAGTCCAAGGACAAAGCCATCTGATGGTCAGTGAAATAAGAAATCAAAGACAATAACCGTGCATGTGTTTAATTTATCAATGTAAGCATGGCTTTATCATTCATGAAGTGTTTATGAAGAAAGTTAAACCTGCCTATTACCCTGTTCTGGGTAATCTCTGCATGTTGTACACCTGTTGACAAGTGCAACTGCTTTGATGTCAGGGCCGTGCTTAGGGGCAGGCAGACGAGGCATCTGCCTAGGGCCCCGCACATTTCATTAAATAACAACCGTGGCGATCGTGGTGTCAAGGGCCCCGCACATACCCTATGCCTCGGGCCCCGCGGGGGGTAAGAACGGGCCTGATCTCGAATGTTGGTATACATACAGTGATGCCGCGGATCTTGCGGTGTTTGGTGCGTTTTGTTTTGTTTTGTTTTGTTTTTGTTTTGATTTGTTTGTTTGTTTTTGTTTTTGTTTTTATTTTTTTGTTTGTTTTTTTTTGTTTGTTTTTTTTTGTCAGATATCGATATTTCCTTTAAAACATATTACAATAAAGAAAAGTGTGCGAGGATTTTTAGAATAAAACTTGAATGAAACATTAATACAAAATGCATTCAAAAACACCCCTAACACTTTAATATTTAAGCCTTACGTACCAAAAAAAATTTCGTAGACACTAATCTTTCTCCTTTTACTAAATTTCAAATAAAAAGGTGGTTCATTAAAGGGACTTGATTTTCGTCGCACATTCCTCACCACATTAGTTTTTAGATTAAATTTTGCTTATCATCATCGCTTTAATCCTGAATAGTCTTAAAAAATATGAAACCAACTTTATTGTTAAGAAATTTATCTGAGAAGAGAATTATAGTGTAAGCCCACGTACACATCTTTGTAATCTGTTATAAGAAAGGACACGTGTGAGACGCAGTGTGTTGTCTGGTGACTCGTGTTGCGTCCCCAAATATCAGGTATGCTGCTAGTGTGGTGCATGCCATTTGTAGACAGAAGAGCAAATCAGTAACATCTATATACTGTTAAAAAAACTGATATTTCTATTGTTTATCTGATTCTATTTCATTTTATTGTCCCCTTCTAGTCATAAAGAGTTAATCCTACCTGACCGCACTTTGCATTAGAAATAATCCAATCTTGTTAACATTCCATCCTTATTTATTCTAGAGTTTAGATAAATACACTCAACATTATTTTTTTAGAAATGTAAGCAAATAAAAGACAAACACCGGAAACCTTCAGGAGAAAAGGTCCAGTCAATATACAAGCTTTCGGTCTGAGAAAATACCATAAAGATATATTTTTAAATATTTTTATTTCTGTACACCTTAACTTTGCAGACACATTTAAAAAGATGCTAACTCTTTTTTTCACAACGAAATCAAAGTCCAGGTATTTTCATAAAAAGGCGATATAAACCTTCGACTAAATATTTTACATTTATCTTCTAGTCTCTCTTTTGTTAACCCGTTAAAAGCCTACATTCGTTAGACAACACCACACTGGATCTGGCAACATCAGAATGTAATTAGGCATCATCGAACTTTAAAGTCAGTTCCAAGTGAGCGTGATTATGTGTGTGAACAGTGTCACGACTAACACTTTATAAACTAAAGCAGCTGCTGTTTGTATGCTTACATAAGAATAAACACGAATGCAAAATATCACACACACATTCCTTTATTCTGTGATTTTTGTTAAAACCTGTTGACACTGACATTAAAAACTAATATATGCTCTCTTAGAAAATATTTTGTGTGTTACAAAAAGGTGATGTCAATACACAGCTACACACAACTAGTCATATCTTTCACATTATACAGTATTTTGAACGACATTTTATACTAGTGATCTTCACTTTATGAAAAAGAAAATGCAAACTGAAAGATGCTTGCAACGTGTATAAAACAACCTGATGTCTCTGTTCTTACAATTTTCTTAAAGTCAGTTTTCCACAGTGCATTGTCCATGGCTTCATTAAGGACGAGTTTCCCATGTCACAAACGAGTCCATTAATCTCCATGTGATCCGGGGTGATCCGGTGATGTTTAGGGTGATATCGAAGTCAAGGAAGTTACTCTCAATATTTAACCCTGCAACACAAGTTGAGAAGAAAAAGATTAAAGACAGATTGTACTAGCATTTCACTCGTGAAATCACGGGTACGTACGCGCATAGTCGACCCTCTGCACCCACAAACATCAAGAGCCTGTGACATCTGCGCTGAATCACTTGTCGATTTGAAGTTTCTTTGGTTTGTTTGTAAATCACCTGCAAACAATAAAATAATTGCATCATCCACATCTTATGCAACCATTTTTTAAATACAAATATCATTTGCTTTTATCAGACCTTTACTCTATTGTACTCTATACTCTATAAGAGGTGAGAAAAAAAAGTCTGGCTGGTTTCTCTTGATGGTTTCCACTGAAACATTCGTAAAGAAGACCCAACGGCAGAACAGCTGAGTATTTTGTTTTGTGTTTACAACCTGAAAATTGAGAAGCAGATTCTCATGTATAAAATCATTTATGTGAAATATACACTTTTTTATCATCTAGTATCTTGTTAAAATTTAAATTATAAACACTGCAACCTACATACATTAATATGGACAACTGTCTATGGTAAAATTGTTTACTATATGTATAAAATATATAAAATATTGTTATAGTATATTAATATGTAATGAAAAATCACTTACAAAAAGTTGATTTAGCACTGACTTCCATGCCAGGTCCGTCCGAAGAAAAATTACAGGTACAAAATTTGTAAGGCACGTGACATTTATGCCCGTTATAACGGTTTGACACGGAATGGAACAGTTTGATATATTGAGGTCTGTGCATCATATGGAAACCGTATGTTCAACAATTTCCCAAACATGCAAAGGGTATAAAATCAAATGAGTGTTGTGTTTTTTTTCACGATTAATCTGAATAGCCTACCTTGGATAACTACGTCAAATGTATAGTTTGACGATAGAGGCAGTCGTTTGTCCTCCTCACGTGTCTGTGTGAAGACAGTACACGTGTAGAGACCTCCGTGTGTAGAAGAGTTTGCTTGTGTGAGATGTAACTCTCGATTTCCACTGCTGACAGGCCCGGACCAGGTGATGTTAGCAGGAGGTGGGTTGCTGTCAGCCTGACACACAATAGTGACATTGGTATTGTGAGTCACAACACACACGTTCTGTGGTGGCTGAGGTCTGCACGTGGTGAGGCTAGAGGTTATCCTTATGTAGGGATGGTCTGTAAAATCACAAAACAACGAGAATTTTGGTTCAATGAAATGCATTTGTTCATTATCTTTATTTTTTCAGTCTATTTGAAAGCTTTACATCAATACCAATTTTGGATTATAGTTAAACGATGCTAAATAATACAATGAATTAAAAAAATTATATAGTTGTAGAATTAACTGGTAATTGGTATAAATCGTATAATTAAAGCACAAATAATAAAAAGAAAATGATTATAATAAAGGGAAAAAAACCTTTGTCAAATCTTTAAAACAATAGTCAAACTTGTTTCACCTTTAGAAAGAGTGGACTATATTTATCGACTCTTGCATTTTGTTTTACGGTTTTATTCTGTGGTCTTTGTCTAAAGACTTGATCGAAGACATAAATTGAAATATATTAATATGTTTGTTAAAGTCGATTTTTTTTTTTATCTTTTGTGCTTGCTTGAGCTTGGTAAAGGAGAACTGTGCCCTATTAATTATAGATATTTATAACAAAACAAATATGTACATTAAATTTTAAAAAGTATTTATAAAACGTAAAAATAATAGTTTCATTCTTTTTACTAAAAAGAAAGCGCTGACAATATATTCAGGTTATTGAATTATGTGTAACGATGTACACTATCATATGATTGACGAGAGAAAAAAATAATAATAGTCACATTAAGTTTTGGTTCAACGACTTAAATCGTCTAAGCATGATAGCGGCATACTGCAGACTGTATACTTTAGAATCATTACAAAACAAAGAAATATTTATATATTTTAAAAATATCTATTAAACTTTATCTGTTTGTTAATCTCTTTAAACAAATAGAAAGAATGAAGAACTTTATAGGAAATCGGTAAGTTTTTTTTAATTTTCTCGAAAAAAACATTGTTAACAATTTTAAAGTTTTTACTGATATATTTTTGTTTTAATTACTTGTTAATATAATTGTGAAACACGAAAAAGTTAAATTTGATTTACTTTTACAAAATATTGCTCATCGGTAAATCAGACAGTAAACCTGCAACTTGATTGGCGTTGATTGAAGACTGTTTGTGTAGGACATGACTTACAAATACAATAATAAATGACTTTACATAAAGTTCGAGGGCGCCATTGTTTTTCAATTCACTTACAGTAAACCTGCAACTCCAGAGTGTCGCTGGTTAAACGTGTTGATTGAAGATTTCCTGCATTGGACATCGCCTCACACTTCACAAGACTCCCATTGTGTGTCCTGGTCACTTTGTCTATCATCAGCTCATTTCCATTAGATACACCTCCGGCATTTTCTGGCCACGTGACATTGTATAGATGCCAATTTCTGTACCCACACTTTAACGCTGCATTCGTTCCTTCAATGAAAGGATACATCATTCCCGCTGGATGGATTAGTAGAGAAGGGGCTGTTGAAAAAAAAACATTGTGAGTAATGCAATGCAATCAATTTCGAAAGAGAAATGACAGATGACCTTGTATTTATCTGAAGCCTATATGCAAAAGTTTGACTATAAAAGCAGTTTGGTTGTTTCGTGTTCTTTTGCACCACACTAGGCGTCCATCTCTTCCTGTAAAAGTGTAGAACATTGGCGTGAAAAACTGCACGACCATCACTTCCATTGATAAGAAGATGATAGTTAAAATGTTTGTTTTAGGACGATACTAATTTTATAGAGAGGATTACCAGCAAAACAAAAAAAAAAAAATCAAAAATTTTAGACAGTTTAACGGCATATGCAATAAAGACAAGCACTGAGAGGGCGAATTCATGGACAAAGGCAACAGCAAAGCTGGTAATGTGTGGTATTAAAAGAGAAATCAAGCTTTCAGTAGTTTTATGACACATCAAAAATGGCCTCGTAAAGGATGAAGTAACTTATAAAGCATGAGTAAACCGTCAGTTGCAAGAGTCAAGCTCCGAGAAGGAGTGGCTAATAACCGCTTTATACAGTCCCTAGTTCTTGCCGGGATCATCCATGTTCATCCAACGATCATAAATAGTGTTTTCAAGCTTTTTTTATACAACCTAATAAAATTAAAATTAAAACAGATAATAAGGAGTCTTACAGTTGCTGCAAAAGACACCGAACCAATCTGAATAAAAATATTCAGACTTGCGGACAGGATACTGGTGACAGTCGAGTATGTTGACCGTTTCATCTATGCAAACAAATTGGCTAAAAAGGTTTGGTCTTTGCGTTGGTCCAGGTGAATCCCATAACTGCACTGCTTCTTTCCTAAATAGAGCAAAACAAATAAACACTTCAATAAAACTGGCAGGACGTGCTCTGGTTGTAAATATTTCTTCTTAAAATTGTCTTTGTCGCATTACCTTTCCTACAGTTATTGTCAAATCTAACATTGTCTGTTGTCAGCAAGGATAACAGAAAACTCACCAGGGTAGATTGAGTGAGTGGCAAACCGATTTGGCTATACTGTCGTCATCGACACACAATGTATACCACTCATCGGCTAATTGTATCTCCACACGACCCATGTCATATCTAGTGCGATGTGTTCCCGTAAGGCGCAATTGTTCCTGATCTGTCAAAATATTAAATTGTAAAATTACTTCTTCTTAAAAAAATACACAAACAAGATACACAAACAACACTAAGCTTTGTAATACATGCAATTCTTCTTACGATTACTGCAGATGACACCAACGCCGAGATTTGCTCGAAAATAATAGTCCAACGATCTTTGGTGACATTGAGTCAAGCTTGACTCTGCGCCCTCACACGAGATTTTAATGAACCGATCTCTTCGATTATCCGTGAACATTGAAGAATGCACAGCTACTGCCCTAGAGCTGACAAAGAAAAAAAAGGAAAATGCATAATGTAAAATTTTGTTCCCAGTTCTGATATAGATATATACTTTTTTCAAAACAAAGACCAAAAGAGACAACTGTGAAAAAGAACGGTGTCACTTGTAATCTAAAAATATATTTATGCGGATGAAATATAATTGTATTGATGATCTTCTAAGAGATAGTTCTGTTAATAATGACGTTTGGCTTTATTATTACCAAATTCAAATGCAGAGTAAAAACTTTAACTCACAAGAGACTAAAAGGCTTGAAATATAAAGTTCTTTTAGCAGGGATCCGTTTCTTATTGTTAACCAACTATATGGCAAAGACTGTGCATCGTTTTACACACCTATTAAAGCCGAGAGTTCTGCACGTCAGAGTCGCCAAGACGTTACCGTAGGAAAAGAAGGTCACGGGGAGGTAACTTCCATTGTTACTTCCGGTGTATGAGACTTCAAGAAAACCTTTATATTGTGACGTCCCGTTAACCAAACGTGCGTTAAGCTGCACAGCTAAAGATAACGAAAGCAAAAAAATAAAACTTACTGTTTATTTTAACACAACCAAGGAAAAAAAGTTAAAGAGAAGTAACAATTTGCATTCTCTGACATCAACTTTGAAAATAATTTTAAAAATTGAAATATGTTGGTGGTTTTCTTTCTGTCACCGGCAGAGCTTTATTTCCCTAGGAGTCACGGCAAGTGGATGGACACTACGTGTAGGCTGTGTCTTCCTGGAAGGGTGCGGTGTTCTATTTCTTGAGAATTTCAGATATATGACAGGTTGTTTTCCTACTTTTTTAAAATGCATATATGTATTAGTAAATTTTGTTGTAACAGTTAATATGCGCTATTTACAGGGCCTGGAGATGGGGTATGAAGTCTGGCAGATGCCAAGGAAAACCTGGAGTAGAGATTTAGAGTACTTAATCTTAATAACAATCTAGGAGACACTAACGTCAAAGGTAAAAACTTTCTAACCAAGAGTAAAAATACAAGAAGAAGCAGAAAATGTCGCCCGTGTCATACGATCAGCGCCATTTTTGGACATCTGAACTCAAGAAGCAGAGTTTATACTAGAAGAAAGTTGAATCCAAGATATCCTCACCCCAACTCCCCCATGCAAACACACATATCTTTAAGAATAGTCAAAATATGTTGTAATTTAGGGTCACTAGCTCATTGATAAATATTCTTACAGTCGGAGCATATGATGCCAACGTCTAGTTTCCCGCAAGATTCACAGTCCGTAAGTTGGTCACAGTCGAGGATGCTGGTCTCATTCCCCTTGCAAGCAAATTGAATCATTAGCTGACGGGACTGAGTTCGTGCAAAGAACGAGCCCCCAATAATGACTGCTTTTTCCCTACAGATCGAGGTAAAAGAAACATAAGAATGCAAGAATTTTTAACCATTTATTAAATAACACTTTTTAAATGTATACATTTACATACACATATTCATGCTTATATACCTATTTACATAATTTATTTTATATATTTATCAACACTGACACATTTAATAAACAGATACAATGTAACGAGTCATTTATAATAATATATGTTAATATTATTAAAAACATTTAAAGCGATCCATCGTCTAATTATTTCTCTACGACTTACTGTGTTTTATGTGTGTATGTCTGTGTGTCCTTTACGCTGATGATTATGTGTCTAAAAGTAATTCTTATTTCTGCTAATCATCAGCGACAGGTTTGTTTTAATTTATTTATTCAATAAAGCATTGTATGGTCAAAAACCTTTCTTACATTGGAAGACCGAGTTGTGTGCAAACAATTTTTGGAAAATTGTCGTCAGGGACACACACTGTGAACCACTCACTTCCTAGTTGTAGTTCTACTCGACCTCTGTCAGGTAATTGTGAGCCTGTCAAACGCACCTGTTCTCGTTCTGTCAAAATATGTTTTCATTATTTCAGTACATTTCATCTTAACAACAAACGTATTAGACTACCTAAAAACATGTCTAATCATTTAAAATTTGTTCAGTACAGGTATACAAACAGATGATTATAAAAACACTCTTGAAACGTAAAAAAAGAAAACATCATAAATACTGTCACTGCAGATAACTCCGACATCTTCGTCATGCTTGCAGTTGTGTGTGTACAGTTCTCTGTGTTTACATTGGAGTAGGTCAGTCTCTGACCCTTCACACCTCACGTCATCCAGCAGAATTGTACCCGAGCCTTGTCCATACATTGATGATCTCACAGCCAGGGATCGAGTACTGTCAGAACAACGAAAATGCACCGTACAGTAGTAATGATTAATTATTTAATATTTTAAGAAATGGAGCTCCCACAAACTTAAGATTATTAAAGTATATTTATGAGGCTTTTAGAACCCTTAAGTTTTCGCATTACCCACAGTCATTTACACTTTAGCAGTCAGGGACTGTCAAGATCAGAAGGTAATAAAGAGAGAGGTAAAGATTATAAAGACTGAAAATGACATACATTTTTTTGCAAATTAGTTTTTGGAGTCGGAAAGATTAATAATTTTTATGTTGACCTCACAGCCACCAAAACGGGTTGTGGTTCGAAATGAAACTTATTATCATATGTTTCTTTATTGATATTATTAGTCGTAATTACCAATTAATATTTCACCCTTAAAGTAAGACGCTAAAGCTATTTGTGGTGATAAGTTGTTCAGACACGAATGACCATTCTACCCCATCAGGGTTGCCATCGATAACTTTCTCTGCACGGTTTCACTCGCTCTTTTTCTCAGATTCCCTGAAGACTAGTTCAAGACAAAATGTCAGACCGAACAAGACCAGCTTTTGCCTGCTTACTTTTACTAGAAGGTTTCATCGTGTCTAATAAGAATTTCTAACGAGTTGCTGCTCCTCAGTTCCAAGTAGGAGATTTACAGAGTTTCTGTAGGAATTTTATATTAATGATGTTCTGTCGTGAACCTGAATGGTTGTAATGCAGCTTCCATCCTATAAAACCATGGTACTTAAAAAACAGTGACATCTGTCTTGGGTGTTCTCAATGGTGCTGACCATGACTTTACTCTTGTATACTCTTCATATGCTTTTGAGATTGTGCTTATTTTTGTCTTGCAGTTTGTTTATATAGTCTTGCATCATTCTCATCGCAATTAAGTCACAATCCAACAGATTATTAGCGTTGGTGAAATGTTGACTTTACACACAAGTGCCTAGTTTAAATAGCCGTGTAGTGATAGATGAGAACAAGTAAAAAAACTCAGGATGTATGTAGATAGTATACAGCAGATACATAAAAGCTGTTAATGACAAATAAAATAAGTATGACATTAATATTCTACAAGAGAGATCACTCACCTGTTAAATAAAATAAGTATGACATTAATATTATACAAGGGAGATCACTCACCTGTTGAGTTCCAGCATCCTACAGGCGATCTCTGCCTCTGTTTTTCCGAATCCGTCGTCGCACACTGTGCTCCATGTTCCATTGTAGAAAATTTCTAGACGACCTTTAGAGGTTGCGGTGTTATTTGTCCCTTGTACTAAACGTGCCTTCAGTCCATCTGACAAATAACAGGATTTATGTACTCCTCAACCAAATAGTTCTGAGGTCAGGTCTACAATAACGAGAAAATGTCGCTGATGTACAATTTTATTGTCTAATATTTATCTTGTAAATCATTCTTCAAAGCTCGAACCTTTTGGGGAAATTGTAAACCGTTTGGTTGTAACGTATTTTATTTAACAGTTAAAGCTGTTCATGTAGTAAGTCTTAACTATAACGGATAAAGGAAAATGAAGTTCAAGCTGGTTCTCGCGCTTCGCAGGTACAAGAGTATTTCGAGATGTGTCTTAGTAAGAAGACTATTAAACATTGTTGATATACTTAAATACCACCAATCTAATTTCTTAATTTTTCTTATATTTCTTTAAAGTAAACCTTCCACGTGTCAATATGATGCTACAAACCAAAAGAGTTATAAACACACGGGATCAATGGTGAAAACCCTGTCTGCGGTTACTTACCTACATCCTGAAGACAAAGTACGAGCATAAAGCAAGTGGCCAGCAGTGTCAAGTCCATGATTCCAGATGTCGGTCATCAACAGAAGCGTCCAGAACACGACAAGGCTTCGGGTGACGACTGCGGTATTTAAGGCTTTAGAAGTGACAGGGAAGGAAACTTTAGTGAGAAACACGGCATTTCATTGGCTAGAAGGATGGATGCGCGCGCATCTTGGAGAGTCACTGCTGGTCAGGTCAACAAAATTAGAATATGGAAAAGTAGGTGTTTGTTATCTCGAGTGTTGGCAAAGGATAAATGGGGTTAGTTGGATGTGTGCAAGAAAGGAGTTGAGGATGATGAGAGAGACAGGGATTAACACAGTGCGTAAGACTGCGATGATAGAGATAGTGATCTAAAAGTATGGAGAATGATTTTGAGAGCGAAAAGGGAGGAAAAAGGAGAAAAGAGAGTGTTGTTGTAAAAACCTGATCTGCACAATGAACCTTTAAGTAAAATACAATGCGGATTGTTTACGGGATTTTTGCCATTTCTACTTTTTTTTAAAAGCAAGCCTCTAAATACAGGAAACGGTAATGAAGGGGTGAATATTTGTGTGACTGTGTGTGTATTAGTGTCAGTTTAGTGTGTCTGTGTCTTGGAACAAGGGAAAAGGTCGAGATAAAGTCGACATCACATTTAATGTCATTTAGGACACAAAGAACTGACAAAAAGTTTGATGGCGAGGAAATAGGTTTTGTTATCACAGGCAACCATCGTGTCCAGCAAAAGAGTGACAAGTGCTCCTCTCTCATGAACTAGTCACGTGTGCCAGTAAAGTGCAAAATATTATATCTGTGATACTCTTAGCACTTTTGGGTGTTAGTGAGGAATGGAAGAGTTTAAAATAATGGAGATAAAAATTAATAAAGAGAAGATTTATAAAATAGAAAAGTTATGTAATTAAGATGCCATGTGCTGTTTTAACAAAATCACTTATAGAGACAACTGATAGTCATGATACTCTCGATATTACAATGTACGGAACACTACACGGTCATTGACATCTAACACGAATTGACATCTAATTTAAGTAGGTGTACACTACACGGTCATTGACATCTAACACGAATTGACATCTAATTTAAGTAGGTGTACACTACACGGTCATTGACATCTAACACGAATTGACATCTAATTTAAGTAGGTGTACTCGTAAACACATCGGATTTATTCTGGATGTATTGGTTTATTATTTTCCCCTGTTTTTAGATTGCATACAAGTTAATAAAACAATTATACATGTATTTGCAAAAGAAAACATTCAAGATGTTCAGCTCATTATGAGTCATGCTTTGGCTCATAATGCGGAATATTTTATAACCCCAAACTGCATATCTGTGACTTGCAAAAATAACTTTATCATCTTTAAAATCATATTTAAGTCATACAATGACAGACCTCACTGGATGGTTATTTTGGACGAGCAAGCTGGCAAACGATGAAGAGATGAGATAACAGTAGGTCAATAGTGTCTAGGTGACGCCACAAAAAAATCAGAAAGTTCATAAGAACACAAACAGGATGCACCTCGTTAGATGACTTTTGAAGATAGCGACTGGGTTCACTTGACAAGGGGTTTGAAAGATCGAATCCGGATCCACTAGAGGTTGAAGACAGTACAAGGACCTTTCCCGCCAGTCTCGGTCTCTGACCCATTCGCTACGTCAGGGTTCAACGAGGTCACATTACCCTCGTGCGCTTGGAAATTCACGAATTTCGAAAGACACAGAAACACAGAGATTGGTCATGCAAGTCATGTAACCCAGAGAGTACAATCAGCTGTGTGATCGGGTGGCGGTAATTGGGTAACTGTATAATTAAAGAACTATTGTCCAAAAGTCGACTAATGTTTTGTTGGAACTGGGTACCAGACTGCATGGCTGGTAAAGAAAAAAGAGCAAAAGGGATCGGAGATGGGCACTACTCTCATAAAACAAAGGTCTGGTCTCTTGCATCTCATCCTTACTACTGAAAATAATTTACAACCATGACCCGGGGTTTTTCTCTGAAAAACTGATTTTATTCGCATTGTGAGAAGACTATGTACTGATGAAAAATTAAAACTTTATTCATCTTATCATATCATCCTATTTATGTACGAACATAGAAAAAAATAGTATGCATTCTCTTTTTTGTTTTAATTGTAAAGGTAAAGTATCATCACAATTTCAGAAGATATAGCACAATGTAATAATATGGACAAGGGATTTACTGTGAAAGCCATAAGCTAACTATTGATATGAAGATAAACGGGAGAAAGCTGGGATTTTCTCACTGCTTCTCTCTTTCCTTCTCGCGGATGATTTTTTTTATATTTTTAATGTCTTTCTGCAAGTTAAAGGAATTTGTGTCAAGAATTAACGACGACTTAAAATGACATGTAAAATTTAGTGATTTTAATGTATTGATTGAATAAAGTGTGCAAAAAAAGTTAAGGGTGTATCTAGAATAGACAATTCACCAAGCACAAGTCAAAATTCAATTTTCAATGAAAGTGTTTAATTTTATTGTTTACAAAACTCCTTATTAGTTTCATCTTACTACTAGGAGTCTCCTCACTGTCTGTTAACAGTGTTTTCCAAATTTTGAACAGACACAGGAGCCGAGTACGGTTTGAGAATAAGGTAAAATCATACAACACACAATAATAATGGAATAAAGGACAGTCCTGTGAAAGCAGTATAACCAGGCAAATCGATGTCAGAATAACCATAACAATGATAAGAAATGTCAGTGTAGTCTGCTTTAGGAGATTGTAAAACATTGAATTACACGGATTTAGCGAAAGCTCACAAAATGACAATACTAACTACTAGATTATGTACCCTATCTACTCATATACACAGGACAATGGCAATGTGACGACAACATGGTCATACTAACCCGACTTAATAATTAGCTTCATAACATCGTAGCTGATTGAATATAATTACATTTTATGTAAGTGAATAGATGATTTAGTTGCGGGTACAATTTGCTTAATATTACTAATTATTATTAATAATATGGCTGCTGGAGCCGTCACGAGGTAGTTACACGTTGCTGAATCCGTTTCCGATTTTCTTTGTACCCCGAGTACCATCAGCCCTCCATGGTCGCCACCTTGTGGCTTACCTCCCCTTTCATTGCAAATATCCTCCATCAAAATGTCATCTTCACAACAGGCATCCGCATTACAATCATAACACCAGAAGCTGTGATAACGAGGCTCTACAGGAATTAGTTTTAAGATCACCATCATCGTTGCCACCAACACCAGACGGAATAACGACCTCGTAGTTATCATCCTTCGGTATAGATACGGAGAGGAACATTGTGGCATCTTTGACCACGTGCCAAGAAGGCTGATGAACTGAACCAATGAAGTGGCGCAAGATCGGGTCATGTGACCACACACAGTTTATCTCTATTCTATTTTTTTCGTACTATTCTCTCACACTCTAGTACAAATTTAACTAAAAGGGCAAAGTTCATAAGTAAGTCGAGTTATCACACATGTGCACAGTTCATTACCGTGGAGTCCACAAACCAAACTACTGATAATGTCTATTGATAATGCTAATGTACACCAATGTAGTTTAACATAATTAGTCAGCAGTGATAGGGGGATAGGGTGAAGGATGGAGAGAAGGAAGACAGTCTGGTTTAGTCCGTGGTGTACATTGGCAAACCACAGACTGTGTTGTACATCTACCGTTCTTTCCATTCTCTAAACTCTTTCTGAACTTGTCAGAAGTCACAATTCTATTGTTTACTGAGTGTCTAGCATGTCTTGTTACACTCTGTACACAAATACATTACTTATTGTTTAATTAATACCGTCCTTCTCTACTCTAGGCTATATGACTAACAACCAGAGAGGCGAGCTATTACAAAACTCATTTAATGTATTAATAAAAGATATCAATTGCTGTATAATTCTAAATGAGATGTACAAAGTCTAACTCAACACATGATTATACATACCATGGAAAATACAAAACAGACGCCGCTTGTGTTCGGGTAGGAATGGGGTATGTCATGCTCTTAGTTCCAAATTCTCGTTGGTTTCTGTCTCTTCTAGACTTTTCTATATGCCGTGTATGGCAGTTGTATAATTTTGCCTTGGGTTTCATATTTAACAAAGGTTCAATATAAACAAATTAAACAGTGTGGCAATGATGCTTTCGTGCTCACCAGATTCACTGACCGGCATCTGCACGTTTATTTGTTACAAATAGAAACTAACCCTGTCTCATGCAGGCACTGTCTATGTCTACTTCAATATCTAAGTATTGAAATATAGACAGGGCTTGCAGGAGACACCTGCTGACTCGTGTCCAAACTCGAACTAACTTCAGTCTGCTATATAAGCTGACTAACGGTGGCTCTCAAGTCAATGAACAAAAAGTCATTTCTCAAAACTCAAAAAGAAATAACAGCATGGGTTTCTCTTAGGAGAAACAGATAGAACAAGAGAAAAAAAGCTGTTTGTGGACGTGTACTCACGAAGTTATCTCAGTCGTGAACAAGTTTTACTATGATAAGGACGGCTACAACCTGTGGACATGACATCTTCACGCAGGTCTCTACAAGCATAACAAACCTTGCTCTACAATCCACGTTCTTTAAATTCACAGATAGTCCAAGTGAACAGAAATTACTTCCCTATATGACTGGTACAAATAAGTTTCACTTCTGTTGGATGGGCCATCTAGACTCATCTTCCAGAGCCGGTTCTTAAAGTCCAATCTACCCGACTAAGTGTTGGTATCTGTGTAGCTCTCATCTCTGACTACCCAGATAAAGCTCCATCCTTGTAACAATTTTAAAGTTGATTGACAGGTGCGTTTTTAAAATCGTTTTTACTCTGAAAACTAATTAAAATAAAGGAATGCGACACAAATTTCAATTTCAAATCTTTTGTATAATAACGAACATTATGTATAATTCTTTTGTATAATAACGAACATAATTACAGTCAAGCTCTTCCTCACTTTGTTCGTTGTGTGTCTTGAATGCCTCGAAAACTAAGGATATGATACCAGTTATCAGTATTATCTATGATGATGCCATCGAGGTAGTCGACTCTTACATATATCTAGGTACTATCTGTGATAATAAGCTTAAATGTGACATCAACACTGACATGAACCTCAGTAAGAGCCAGTCAAGTCTGTACGTCCTACAGAAACTCCGGTCTTTCTCTGTCATGTCTGTCATCCTCACTCGATTCCGTAAGTCCTTCATTGGAAGTCTCATCGCTTTTTCTTTCATGTCTTGGTTCCACAGCCCCTCCCTGTGGAACAGAAACAGTCTTGTCTCCCTTGTTCCAAAATCGCCCGAACCAGGCCGAGGGACTTGGCAGACTTTTGTCATCAGCAAATCCTCAGGAAGGCATCCCGCATCTCCTATTTCTGATCATGTGTTGGCATGTGAGTTCTCACTCTGGCTGTAGGTACCCGATGTCTGTCTACAGAACCAATTGTCACCGTATCTCATTCCACGTGCCATTCACTTGATAAACTCTACTGGCCGTCATCTTGTACTAACCTGAGGTGACATAAGGTCCCCAACTGTATCTACAAAATGTTTACAAAAAATGAAATAAAATAAAATAAACAAGGCAATGTGCTATTATGCTATATTTTCTAAGAAAAGATGCCAGACTTTCGATATCGACAAACGGTTGAGCACGAAAACCCGATTAAAGCAAAGACGTCTTTTCTAAAGCGGGTGGATCTGTTGTAGTAAACATAAAAACTGACCGAGCTATTAACATACGAAAGATGAAAAGTGGTTATTAATAAAGTCCACAACAAATAATAGTAACGTCCGTCAAAAGAAAATCCCTCTACCTCCAAAAACGAGGCTAAGTAGACTACTATCCAGGGTATGGTGGTTAATATGTAGACACAGGAGACTACTACAAGCATCTTGGTCAGCGCCGTGTGTTGATGACTTTGACCTTTGTCCTTACTGTGGATTACCTGTTCCCTCCATGTCATGGCGGCTTTCAGTTTGACAACGGTCAGGCCGGTGGACACACAGGTCACTAGAAAGGTCGTTAACGGCAGTACACACATCATCACAATACTTTCCAGGATATTGAAGAAGACTTGATTCTCCGTGTACAAAGTAGAAGCTACAAGAACAAATTTGGAGGAACCGTTATTAACTCTATTGACCACAAACCTTGCTGGTGTTGTGAAAAAACCAATCTGAGTAAAACAAACAATGAAAATTATGATAACCGCCATGTTGCGACTACTGATCAAAGACGCCGCTTTCAAAGGAAACACTACACACAGGCATCGCTCTACGGCTATCACCATGGTGATGCACCCGGAAGCACTTCGAAATCCGTGATTGACTCCAGCAATGAAAGCTAGCAGGAGGTCGTAGACACCTCCGTACCTGACGGGGTCCACCTGCCCCAGGTAGTAGCCGACACTGTAGACCATGGAGACGAGAAGGAAGCACAGGTCCACCAGGGACAGCGCCAACAGACACACGTTCATGCGGTCCCCGAGTCCCTGGCGCCAGAACACCGCACAGCTGATGATGTTGGACGGCATGCCCACAACAACAACAACAACAGGCTTGACAACACAGTGCAAGACAAACAATGTCAGTTTGTAATCTTGCAAGGACAAGATTTCCAGAGAGTTGCCCCATCGTGCAGAACTTGGACTGGCTGTTTTAAAGGTTGTGTTGTTCAACATTGTGATATTTTCTGCGCTATTATTCGATTATTATATAAATCAGAGTTTGCATGATATATTTTGTTTTTACTCTGAGCGGGTATTAAATTTAACTGTTATACACTTTTATGGACAATTCCATAACCTCGTCCAGCAAGAATTTTGAAAATGGAATGGTTGTTCTTTGAGAGGGTTGAAATGAGATTTGTTCCCAACAGATGCGACAATTAATTTTTCTTACTGTTCGATCGTGTTCATAAAAATGTTCATTTTTGTCAAATTAACTGCTAGTAAATATTAATTTTACAATATCGATATTATTAACTTGATCTCGTGTTTTAATAATTGCTCAATGAAAATAATTGGAAAGTATAATGACTTCTTTGCCGACTTTGTTTCTTTACACCTGTAAGCCCGTGTTCTCGACTCGACACATCTAACATCTGTAGCCTTTGTCCATCGTCACCACCCTGACAACACTTTCCCTCATAAAGTCCACAAAATATGGCGATGTAGATGTTTGACTGTTGGCAGCCCTTTATACCATGGCAACAACTTACTTCCAAGTCCTGGACATCTGGGCGACAGTCGCTTCACTCACTCTTCTCCCCCTTAACACATCACCTACAGTGCGAGCACGAATTCATTTCAACATCTAACCACCGGGTATTCATACATACCCGGGTTTTATTTCCTTCTGACCTGTAGGTAAAATTATTCTCACAGAAAACAGTAAAGTGTGTTTTTATATTCTCGTGGCGACATTTAGTCTTTATCAAGTAGGAGTGTGTGAAAAATACTAGGTGAGTCCTTTTTTTTTTAAATCTGATATTTCTTTTTTAAATTAAAGGTTGTTTAAATATGCAACATTTTACAGTAGGCGGAATGTATTTATAATAAATATTCCAAAATTTTTTTTCGTTTTTCTCAAGACTGAAGAAGTCGTGTTAACTATAAAACTTAAACTATAAAAAAGAACGACAAAACTTTTGAAATCTTCGTTGCTGGGATTTCTTATTTTTTACACTGATTTCCTCCAAGTATGATTTAATTTTAAAGGTTTTTTACGGGCTATCTTTGCCTTGTTAGTGGAGCTACAAATCATGATTAGGAAAAAGCATTTCCTGTTGAGATTCCGATGTTGTTTAGCTTGTGTGTGTGTGCGCGCGCGCACGCCTGTGTCTGTGCATGTGTGTGATTCTCTGCATTTTTTCCTGATTTTAATTATAAGCAGTAGTTTCTGGATTCATTGATCTTAAGCAGCTAGGTAGTTTTTTTAAAAATAAAAATCATTTTATCTACAAAAGAAATGTGTACACACATGCAAATACAAGACCAAACAAAGAGATAAAACGATTTCTTTGTGTTGGTGGCTTTTTGGTTTTGTTTTGTTTTTTAATCTAATTTGTAGACAGTTTTATCACGGGATGCAACCTGTAAGTCGATAAGTGAGATGATTTTTTCGGTTTACTTTATTTTCTATTACAAGAGTGCAGGTTTTGTCTTTTAAGTCTGGGTGTGTATCGACTACTAAAGTAAACTATCTTGAGCTGTGTTGAGTTGTGACCAGCAGTCAAAATGCCATAATGACATGTTAGTAAAATATAGGATTGAAACCAAAAATATACCCTGAATTTACCAGGTAATACAACTACATCACAAAAATGTTTAATTATTTTTGCAAAATACAGTGTCATGGATGTAAACATTCAGTGACTCATCATGTCGAATCAGCTACTTGTATATGTCATGTGATAGCTAGTACAAAGCTATAGTGTGGGTGCATGCCCGCAAGTCGAGCAGACACGCAGGCGGACGGACAAGCTCAGGGTAGACCACAGAGCTGAATGGCTGCCCATCATTTTGTCCATCGAAAGAAAAGGACGGTTGGTGTCGGATCGCTAGAAGAAGGAGGATGGCGATGGCAAGTAAGTTAAGGGTAAATCAAGTTTTCTAAAACGTGGATGTCCGTAGTTGTCTTAAACTAGAATTGAACAAAGCTTTAACAAAAGTCTGCTAAAGGTTGTTCAGATTCAAATTTATTTTAGCCTTTTGCATAGAGTTTACATCATAAAACCCTTTAAGGCCTGCACATGGTTATATTAATCCAAAGCTATTAACACCAGAATGCAGTCGTCATTGAGTAAGAATGTTATTCTTTATTGTAGCTGGTTGCTAATATCTTCGAGAAAGATTTTACATTTATATGTAGACTCTTGCATGTATGTCGTCCTTTATTTATTGATTAAGGCCTTCGTGTCTTTGACAAAACCAGTCCACATCTGAAAACATTAAAATATAATCACGTGACTAAACATGATTCTCATTACGTCCAATGTAACTGCTTCCCACCATTAAAGATAAGTGTCTTTCTAGTAAATTTACTTAACTACTTATTTTTTGATTGAGCTCAAAAATACAGCAAAGTAACGACGGAGCTGACGGGTAAGTACCTGTGTAAGTGTCATTGCGTAGAAAGAGGGAAGGAAAGAGGGAAATGTTCATTAGGTACGAGTGAGATTTCTTTCAAGGGAAAACCATGTGGTTTTTTGTTTGGAATGGAAGTAGATTGTTCGTGACACCAGTCACTATCTCGACTTTTTTGTCACACACATGCAAGCACGCGTTTATTAGTTATCTACCCAAATAAGTAGTTACTCGCTAGCTACTCTATCTAATTATTGCACACAAAGAAACAAGTACATGCACGAAATCACTAACTAGTCAAGCAGGGTCTTACCTTTAGTCCATTTCTTTCGAACTCTTCTCGTGAACTTTCCCCGTCACCTGGAAATTTAAATATACAGACATCTTCAAAACAGTTGAACACTTTGATATTATTGTAGCTGAGAGAAAAATAACAACGGATTTCCAGTTAAAGTGCTAAAGTAATTATTCTGGTTCATAGTATTATCTAGATGCTGCTCTAGTGAGCCTTACAGTGGAAACATTTGGGTTGAGAATGATAACACTCACCGTCAGAGTCCATGCTCTTAATAATGAAAAGAGAAACTGATTGATCGATGACGCCGTCCTCATTGCCGTCCAGCTTTTCGAAGTGGGTATAGCACCCCTGGAAATATATTGGGGTCATTGGACAGAGAGGATTAGCCATGTACTCCAAAAGACTGCCTGCGAACAAATTTTGTAAATAAATGGCATTTTTATAACACATTTTTTTTCTTTTTCTTACGAGTTAGGTTTCTTTTATACTAGACAGGTGTAGTCAAGGCAACCACCTACTGTAACCTTCCACGCACTCGACCGGCTGAATGAAAAGTGTCGTCAGCTCGTATAGAAAATATACAATCTTAAAAGAAAGACTAAGGAAAACAATTAAGCTAAAAAATCTCATACCAATTTGCTTAATTTAGAATACGTGTATCTGCAAGCTTTCTGCCAAATCATTGTATGTGTATATAGTAATTGCATGTCTTTCTTAAGAAGCATTTTGTAGTATTAAAATAAATTTGCTAACTTGAAATACATAGTAAAGTAACAGTTTTATTTCTTTGGTCAACATATTTTTGCTTCTTTACCCATTTGGGAGCATGAATGTATGTTTTTATCATAATTGGCATACCGTGGCTTTGTTTAAAGCATTTCATAAAAAAAAAGAATAATAAACTATTTATTCTATGCGTGTTCTCGCGCGCATGCGTTATTATGTAAAAAAACTATTTATAGCCTAATAATATAAACACGATGACTAATAAATGGATTATCAGTTAAGGTAGCAAGTGAATGTAAAAGTCCGTAAGACTGTCCATGATGATGATGAGGAGGAGGAGGAGCGGGGAGGAGGAGGAGGAGGAGGAAGATTTTAAGAGCTACAATAACAAAAGCATTAACATATTACCGTTGATGTCTCCGTTGTTGAAACCAGCCTGTAATTCGTTCTGCTGGAGCTTACCATCGCCGTCAAGGTCGATAGTGATGAAGCCATCTTGTCTGCTGGCGCTCTGCCTGAAAGTATTGACCATTGTTTGTCCTTTCTTCATTCATTAGTCGACCTCTTATCTTTAAATATAAGTTTCTCAGTTTTAAAATTTTAAATACTGAAAACAATATATTGTAAAATCGTTTACTAAAAGGTTGTAGGGTAAACCTAATTCTGTTTTGTGTCCCTTGTATTGGCACTCATTACATTTAATTTGTTCCATATGACAGCATTTGATGTCACTTTTCTAAATCTTGTCAGCCACCTTCTTTCTACCGTTATGTAAAGACTGTAAGTAAATTCGTTTTTGTTTTTATTACAGAGATACCTCGGTTCTCGAACATAATTCGTTCCGGGAAGACGGTCGAGAACCAAATTGTTCGAGAACCGAAGCAATGAAACCCATAGGAAATAATGGAAACTGGATTAATTCGTTCCAAGCCCCAGAAAATGCCTATTTACTGGCCTAATTTGTATATAATATGTAGACAAACATTAGTCTCAACAAGAAATAAGAAATAAAAGTGTATTTATTAAAACAAAAACAAAAAAAACAAACAAACAAATGTACTGTACAGTACAGTAAATTGTGTTTCATTTACTGTACCTGTACCAAACTTTATGGCAGGAGGGAATAAATGTGGAGGGAGGAGGGAAGGGGGATGGTTATTGTTTTGAAGGGGAGTCCTCTTCAATAAAAACAGAGGGTAACTGCTCTTCGGGTGTTTCTGTTCTCTGTATCTTTTGCTGAGGAGAATCAGAATCTTGCTCTGCAGTTGCTTGTCTGATTTCTTTACGGAAGAATTTGTCAATTGTTTGCTGTTTTTTTCTCCTTTGCAAAATTTTGCGGAAAGTGGACATAGCATTGTCATTAAAAATGTTAACTGCTCTATTTGCTACCACTTTATCAGGGTGATGTTGTTCAACACAATTTGCGATTTCTGCCCATTTTGCACACATTTCATGACTCTCTCCACAAAAACGTGTCTCTCTCTCTCTGCACTCACACTGATGACGCAAGCAAGCATTCGGCTCATCTCGGACGTTCGGATGTTCGAGTTCCAAATATTTGTTCGGATTCCAAGACAAAATTTTCTCGAATTTCCTGGTCGAATACCGATTTGGTCGAAAGTCAAGGCGTTCGAGAACCGAGGTATCACTGTACTTCCATTGTTGGCAATTAAATTAAGGCTTACCCATAAAAAGCAGTAAGAAGAAGACAAAGGATAAAAATCTTCATGATGCAACAAAACTCTTTGCCACTGTAATAAAAAAAAAATTTGCATTTCTAAGTTTTTTGTTTTGTTTCTTCCTTTAATGTTCAATTAATTTTCTTAATTGAAATTACATTAGTTGCTTATATTGTATAAGGAGCAATTATTCCGCCATTTATTTTCGTTTTCGTTGCGTGAAATTCCCTTTGAGAAGATATATTCGCAAGCACATCCGTGCTAGTGTACGCATGCGTGCATTTCATTTCCTTGATCATACACATAAAGATACACATTCAAATTTACCATCAATAAAAGTCTATTGTTTGATATGATTAGCTTGCCTGGTTTAAATGTGGCTAAGCATGCATCTTCTTGTGGCAAAAATCTTGAACCTCACAGAAAATTTATACGACTCTAAATTTAACAACAAACACAGATTGTTATTACTCACAGCTGGATTCAGATACTGAACCGGGCAACTCTCAGTCCTGAAATCGTGGTGTGGCGAATGAATATGACAGGAGAAAATATATACTTTGCTTCGCGGTAAACAGATCAATAAGGATTAGTATTGATGACAGAAATATTTCCCCATCTAATTTTTATGTTTGAAGTTGACAGGTAGGAGCTGCTGAGCTATGAATCGAAGGTGAACTAACCACTTAGGATAACTACAACCATAATTAAGCGCTCAGACAACACTGGTATTAGCAAGTTCACAACTTTACAAAAAGAAACCCACAAATGTCAAATGTACAAAAAAATTTTTAAATTAATGATTTTGGATGTCTTCAAGTACTTGTATTTTTTGCATGGTAAAATTGTGTAGGTAGAAAGCTTAATTTTCTATAAAAATAGTGGAGTAATGTTAGAACTTTATGCTGTTTTTTCTTTATAACATTGAACATGTTCTTAAATGTATTGATGTTTTCTTTACATAGTGAGTTTTTGCGTTTGCCCCGTCGTGACAGTCAGAAAAAAAGAAAATAAAAACCACGGTAATCACTGGTCAAACAGTTTTACAACGATCGGCTGGCAAACCCTAGTCTAAAGCTGCTACTACCAAAAGGTCACAGAACAGACATTTTCTCAACAGCAAAAAAATTAAACAACAGATGTTATGTATCAAAAGGTACTACAAAGATGTATTAAACGGCTTTCTTTTGACTTTCTATGCATGCCTCTGTGTGGCAACATGTGCACCTTATAGTGTTCCCCTCTGTGGTCTTGATGTTTATGATCATCCATCAAAAAGCGAGTTTAAGCTCAAAGACCGATCTGAGAACCGAAGCTGTTTTGTACATTTCTTTTGTCTGATAATCAAATAGAGACAATATGCATGTGTGTATCTGTGTATTATTATTATTATTATTGTTATTATTATTATTATTGTTATTATTATTATTGTTATTATTATTGTTGGTATTATTATTATTATTATTATTATTATTATTATTACGACGCCGCTTCTGAGTAGTAGTAGTTAGACGAGGAGTAGTACAATAAATAAAAAATTGGTATGTTACACTGTGCTTTTTCAATAGTTTATTCTCTGGTATTTGCATAGGGTTGGTCGTAGACATGTCAAGCCAATGGACCATTACCACAGAAGGAAGTATCCTGTTTGAACTTTTCTAAGTTGCAAATGAAAACTAAATGTTGATGGTCGGGTTTCCCTTCCTACACAACATGACCGTCAGTGAGGATGTGAACTCATAAGCCGTTCACACGCTTAGGGGATTAAATATTTTCTGAACTTACTGCACCTAAACGTGAAATAAATAATCATTGTCATGCTCTGTGGAGTCGACATTTATTAACGCCAGTGAAATTAATGGAGCTTAAACTCCATTCCTGATGGAACGAGCGAGGTTAATCTTATTGACTAGCATTGCACGAACAAAGCAGTAGATGTTGTTTTTATCTACTAATCCCATTAAGACGACACACACGTGTGCATATGTGTGTGCTTATGTATTGTTTGTTAGCTCGTGTGTGTATTAGTTTATTCTTTGTGCATGTGCTTGTGAGTGCGAACGCTCATATCTTTTAATTAAATATGGTCTCCGCTTTTTTCTTCTCAGCCATTTCTTCTCTTTGTTAGTGCATGTGTTAGTACACCAAAGAATACATTTGTTGACACAATTAATCGTACATTTTAGTACACTTTATGGTACTTTTGTTAGTATACGTAGCAGTACATTTGTTAGAACACTTAATAGTACATTTGTTAGTACCCTTAAAAGTACATTCCTAGTCTACTTTAAAGTAAAGTTGTCAGTACACTTAATAATACATTTCTTAGTATACTTCATACTTCAGTTGTTAGTATAAAGTAATAAATAGTAATCTGTTACTGTAATAGTAATCTGTAATATTACATTTATTAGTATTTCTAATAGTACATTTATTAGTTAGGCTAATAGTACAGTTGTTAGTATACCAAATAGTAATTTGTTTCTAGACTTAAAAGTACATTTATTAGAATGCTTAATATGATACTTGTTAGTAAACTTAATAGTATGTTTGGAAGTATAGGTAACATTACATTTGAGTGTGTAGTGCCTTTGAAGCTACCTTTGTGCTTCATGACTCCTGGGGTCTTGGAGTGCACAGGACTCAAGGAAAATATGAAAAAAAACTTCCGGCAAAGTATTTTTTGAACTCGTGTGTTACCTGACTAGGGTGAACATCGCTTAAAGTGTTCAAGACGAACGGAAACGTAAAAAACAAATTATTCACACGTGCCAGAGATTTTTATAATTTTTTTAGATGGTCAGCTTAATATAATATGTGGCAATACATCTTGCCCTTCACAGGCACACACACACACACTCAAACCTAAACACACAGGCAATCATACACACGCAAGATAAGTTTTAACCACAAACTAATTCTTACACTCACACGTTCATTTACTCACACACAAACACACACACACTACAAACTATTACACGCACAGGATCACTTCCACACTCACACGTGAAAGTTAACAACCATAATCTTGCATGTACGTCTGTATATGTGTGTATTTCATTCTTTTCTTGAAAGTGTCCGAATTAAGACTAGTGAAAGGCTTTTTGATTTTGACTTTTTCTTGTGTAAGTGTATGTAATTTTGCTATCATGTGAGAGTGTGCCTGAGTCTTTAAATTATCACAAATATAAAAAAGACTGCTTCTACTGTGTATGTGTTTGTGCCCATGGCTGGAGGGTTGGAAAAAAAGATAGAAGTTTTTGTCACGTCCTCACAATGCACAACAAGACCCTTTATGATGTTTTAAAACATTTCAAATTTACTTTTAATCCATTTGCCTATCGTTTCCATCATGAACCAGCTTAAGGCCTTCACTTGGTGATACCTCTCCACATCTTTCAACACCACAAAGCAGTCGTGTGTAATTCAGAATGTTATTATTAATTATTGTCGGTCGCTAATATCTTCGAGAAAGATTTAACATTTTATATGTAGACTCTTACATGTATGTCTTCCTTTATGGATTGAGTAAGGACTTGGTTTCTTTGGCAACAGTGTTCCAAATCTGAAAACATTAAAATATGATCACGTGACCAAACAGGACTCTCTTTACGTCTGATGTAACTGCTTCCCCCTATTAAAAATAATTATCTTTATATTAACTTTACTTAACCATTTATTTTTACACTGAAGCGCGAAAATTGAACAAAGTAACGACGAAGTTGACCCACGGAGAAACTTTCCATCATTGCAAAGAAACAGGAAAGGAAAGAGGGAAATGTGCATTAAACATCGGGGAGATTGCTTTCAAGGGAAAACCATGTAATTTGTTGTTTGGAATGGAAATACATTAATTCTGAAACCAGGCAACTGTTTCGATTCCTTTATTACACACATGCAAGCACGCGTTTATTGGTCATAAACTTACATAATTAGTTACTCACCGGCTACTCCATCTAACTATTGCGAACACAAAAGTGAAACTAGTGCATGCACGAGATCACTAACTAGTCAAGCAGGGTCTTACTTTTAGCATATTTCTTTCGAACTCTTCGCGTGAAATTTCCCCGTCACCTGAAAATTTAAATATACAGACATCTGAAAAACAGTTGAACACTTTGAAATTACCGTAGCTGAGAAAAAACTAACGGATTTCCAGTGAAAGTGCTAAAGTAAATATTCTGGTTCATAATATTATCTAGAACAGACCTGGGCAAAGGCCGGCCCGCCTCCTCTCTCTGACCGGCCCGCCCGCTGGCCCGCCCGCCAGTATATATACTATATATAGTATTGGGTAACACTGAGGTAACTATATTAGTCCGGCCCTCTAAAACCATCCCAATTTCTCATGCGGCCCCTTGGGAAAATTAATTGCCCACCCCTGGTCTAGAAGCTGCTCTATCGAGCCTTACGGTGCAAAGATTTGGGCTGAGAATGATAACACTGACCGTTAATGTCCATGATCTTCATAACCGAAAGAATAGCTGATTGATCGATGACGCCGTCCTCATTGCCGCCCAGCTTGTCCATGTAGATAAAGAACCCCATGGTATATACCAGTGGCGACGAACTAGCAAAACTACTTATGTACTCCGAAAGACTGATATATCCATCGCCTGCAAAAGGGATTTGCAAAATCGACATTTCCTTATTAAGAAAGAAACGACTGAGGAAACAAATTAACCTAAAAAAGCTCAGACCAATTTACTCAACTTGAAATACATTCATCCGCAAAGTTTCTGACAAATCATTGTATGTATATACATACAGCAACTTTATGACTTCCTTAAGAAGCATTTAATGATAGAATAAATTTACTACATAGAATAACAAAGTAAAGTAAAGTGTCATTTCCATTGTCAACAGATTTTGTTACTTAACCTTCTTGTGAGCATGAATGTATGTTTCCCATAATTAACATACCGTGTCTTTGTTTGAAGTTTTTTTTTATAAATAGAGAAAAATAAACTATATATTCTGTGCTTGTTTTCGACCGCGCTACCCAGGAGATAGGTTTCATTTTTTTCTGTGAAATTCTGTAGATTTATGTAATACATGGTTTTTGTTATTTGTAAAGGAGTTACAATTAATAGTTGTGCGGGGACAACGTTTAGGAAAAAAACTCTCTAGTTACTGTGTTGCACAATGTGAATTTATCATGTCTTAAGAACCTATCTATAGTCTAATAATATACAGCTCAATTGACTGATGAATGTATTACAAGCGAATGTAAAGCTTTGTAAGACTGTCGATGATGTTGATGAGGTGGATGATGATGATGATGAGGATGATGATGATGATGATGATGATGATGATGATGATGATGATGATGATGATGATGATGATGGTGATGATGAAGAGAAGGATAATGATAATGGGGATGATGACGAGGAGGATGAGGAGGAGAAGAATGAGAAGGAACAGGATTTTAAAAGCTACAATAATAAAAGCATCAAGATATTACCGTTGATGTCTTTTTTGTAGAAATCAGCCTGTATTTCGTCCTGCTGCAGAGCGCCATCACCGTCAAGGTCCATAATGCTGAAGAAATCTTCGCTGTTGGAGTTCTCCCTGAAAGTATTGACCATTGCTTGTCCTTCCTTCATTCATAAAGTCGACGTCTTATCTTTAAATATAAGCTTCTCATTTTTCAATACTTTTTACTTCTTAGTTAAATATTGTATACAGGTACTGTCATAGTGCTAACTCTAGTGCTGGTACCAGTTTGTAATGTCTATCCCTCTATAACAAAATATAAAATACTGGAAACAATATATTGTAAAATCATTAAAGGTTGCAGCGTAAAACATTGGCAATTGGCAATAACTACATATCATTTGTTCCCTTTGACAACATCTGATGTGACAATGTACTAAATCTTGTCAACCATCTTCTATGTGCCGTTATGTACAATTTAGATAAATTCGTTTTGTTTTTT
Organism: Pomacea canaliculata; assembly: GCF_003073045.1. Taxonomy (NCBI): domain Eukaryota; kingdom Metazoa; phylum Mollusca; class Gastropoda; order Architaenioglossa; family Ampullariidae; genus Pomacea; species Pomacea canaliculata. The sequence continues at coordinate 28,861,673 of NC_037596.1, forward strand.
TACTTCTTCCATTATTGACTTTTAAAGGGTTTTATTAAATTAATGCTTACCCATACACAGAAGCAAGAAGAAGACAAAAGATAAAAGTCTTCATAATGCAACAAGCCTTTTTGCCTCTGTAATAAAAAATACAATAATGTATTTTAAAGTTTTTTTTATGTTTCTCCTTTTTAATGTAAAATTAGCTTTTAGCAGATATATACGAAAGGACATGCATGCACATCGTACGAACGGGTGCACGTTCTTGAATATACATATAAACATACACACATACCCATATAGACACATACACATATATACACATATGTACTGTACACATATACACAAATACACACATACACACATACATATTAAAATGTATAATCGTTTAAAATCCATTGTTTTCTATGATAGGATTGCGTGGCTTAAATGTAGTTAAACGAGTATCGTTCTATGGCAAGACTTTGTAACATCACTGGTATTTTATGCAACAGTAATTACCAGAACAAATAAAGATTATTTTTGCTTACAGCTGGATTCAGATGAGGAACGTGACAACCCTCCGTGCTGAAATCGTGGTGTGGCGAATGAAGACGAGAGAAGAAAATATATACTTTGCTTTGTGGTAAACAGATCAATTGAGATTAGGATCGATGACTAAATCTTATCAAGCCAATAGACCATATTAACAGAAGAAAATATCCTCTTTGAACTTTTCTAAGTTGCAAATGAAAACTAAATGTTGATGGTCGGGTTTCCCCTCCTACACACCATGACCGAGTCAGTGAGGATGTGAACTCATAAGCCCTTCAAAAGCTTGAGGATTAAGGTGTAGTGGCCCTACATATTGTCTAAGCTTACTGCTGCCCACATGTTTGTGAAATAAATGTTGTCATGCTCTGTGGAGTTGATATTTATGGTCGCCAGTGACATGTATTGAGCTTAAAGTCCATTCCTGATGGGACGAGTATGTTTAATCTTATTAACTAGCAGTTCACGAACAAAGAAGTAGATGATTTTATTAATCTAATAGTCACACTAAGGCGAAATATACGTGTGCATATGTGTGTGCTTATGTGTTAGCTTGTTTGTTAGTGTGTGTGTGTGTGTGTGTGTGTGTGTTAGTGTATTTTTTGTGCATGTGTAGGTAAGTGCGAACGCTAGTATCATTTAATTAAATATCTTCTCCACGTTTTTGTTAGGGGATTGACTTGTGTCTGTTTGTAGGTCCCTTGTCTACAGTATTTTATACACTGACACTTATTTGTGTATAGATGTCAGGGCTATTTGTCTCACAACCGCTCACATACCAAGAGGAGGGACACGACGTACCTGTCTCACCTCTGATGAACGTAGATCACACCAAAGACGAAATGACCTGTACAAATGAGCAGTTTAATAAAAATGTAGGACAAAAAACAAGAAAGAAAAAGAAATTAAAGAAATACTTTTACGCGTACACGCACATGCAAGAAATCCAGGGATTGCCCAGTACAGCAAAGAAGAGGTAATGAGAGATGCTGGAAAGGGAGATAATAAAAAAAACCGCCAAACACCAGCACACACAGCGGCACAGTACTGTCACAGTTCTTGCCCCTGAGGCCTTTAGGCGTGACGTTAGATGTAGATACTGTGTACTCTGTTGACACTGCTTTCTTCACTTTCTGTGGCCTGACTTGGCTCTATGCCGCTGACCATCGCTGGAATGTCTTACGGATGTGTGCAGGGACCCTTTGCTAGTCCATAATTCACACGACGAATGACAAGACGACGAAGGTGACAGAACAAAGGAATGAAGGGAGGACGAAACGAAGAACAGTTGAGATTCCACACACGATGGGGCGGAGAAGGTGAAGAAATATGATGAAAATGAAGAAACGAACCGACAACGACAACCAGGACAAGGCTGACAAGATCACAGGAGAATACGAAGAATGTGAGAAGGTGGAAGAAGAAAAAAGGATGACAAGAGTGACAAAGTCGGGATACGATGCTCATGATAAACCAATGATTAGTGTGGACTGAACAAAAAGATGAAGAAACAGTACAAACAACAAATATAATAGAAGTAAACCTTCAGGTAGTCAGTAGAGATAATTTTCGTTGAAACACCGTTTTCGAGCCCAGCAAAGCAAAAATATGTCTTAGGCATAGTCATGCCTGACACTGATTGATACTATAGAATTATTTATACACACATTTACTAATATTAATATACATATATATGCAACTTGTAGTGGTCCTTCAATATGTACGTAATATTTGTTAGGAAAACTAAAGGACTTTACTCGATGGTACTACATATTTCCCGTATTTCAAATGTTTAAAAACCAGGAAACGTGTAGTGTAATTAGCACATGACAGCTCACATCAATAGTATGTAAAGAAAAATGGGAGGTGCTTAAAATATTTTAAGATGTGATGCTTACAATGCTCTGTTTTAGCTCAAACATTCTGAGTATACTAAACGTAATAATAATTTTAGCACAGTTATATTTATTCTAAATCTTTTTTTTTAAAAATAAATATCACAAATCTGGGTTCATCCACACAAGGTAGTTGCTTAAACTAATATATAACACATCCAAAATATATTTCACTTCTTTGTAGCGCATCATCCGATTGCTGGTGACAGTCCATCACTCTATGCCTCAAGATAAGTTAAACAAATCTCCAGTTTCATGACATTCCCACTGTCGCGTGTCAGCGATTGTACTGTCATCCGTGTATGCCTCCCATACTGAGCTGGTCCATCGTTGGGTATTGTCTTCACGCATTGGCTCTCCCCCCACTTTTTTTCTTCTTCTCTTCGGCTTCCGTCTTTGCGCACGGACAGCTTCCTTGACACGTCATTTTACTTTTTCCTTCTTTGACGTCATGGGCAGTCGTCATCAAGTAACAGACGGTGCTGGACCGTGGCCATGAAAGTCAGAGTTTTTCATTTTGTATCGACCGATCTGCCACAAGCCGTTTTGGGTGAGTAGAGATCCATTCTGTCGGGTTCCACACCATTCTAGTCTGTAAGGGCCTTTGGGTGGCGGTGGAAGTGCACGTGAGAGAATCTTTTTATGTTCAAAGCCATAGTCCGACGTTTAATTGCAAGACTTGTACTTTGTTAGGTTAACGTTCGTGATCGCCGGGTCGCGACGCTTGTAGCGCGTACTCGTTTCCCGTTGTATGGATTTGTATAAGATCAACATTAGAATTTGAGCGAATCTTGTGACTAGTCCGATGGTTAGATACATGTATTTTTGTGAAAATATTGTTTTAGAAATTGAGCAGTTTCAGGATACGCCTGAGGATTGTATGAATTGTTTTATCTACAGGCTTTATTTTTCGTTCTTCTTCACTCTTCCACCTGTTGTTGTTTTTGCTCCTCCTTAGTGTCACCGTGTCTTCACATACTTTGTTCGTATTACTGTCCGTCTTCCTGTCGAGCGTCCACCATGCACCCTAATCATCATCTCGTCGACGCCTGAACCCACGTCCCTGCTTCACCAGTGTTCGGAAAGGGCTTCGGTTGAGTACCTAGAGCAGGAACCTTCGAGCAGGAGCTTTCGTTGCCAGTGGCCGGCCCACACGATCGCACCTGGGCAAGAGGAGAAAAGGGTGACCGGCTGGACGAGAGGACAGAGAGGGGTGGGGGACGTCGTTAGAGCGGCAAACAAGGCCAGAGGACGGGCTGCCGTCTGTGAACACCTTCAACGGACTTCTAAACTGTCACCCCGCAGGTCATGCGGGTGATGTATTGTATATACCAGGGGTGGGCAATTAATTTTCCCAAGGGGCCGGATGAGAAACTGGACTTGTTCTAGAGGGCCGGATGAGAAACTGGACTTGTTCTAGAGGGCCGGACTAATATAGTTAACTCAGTTTTACCCAATACTGTATACATAGTATATTTACTGGTGGGCGGCCAGCGGGCGGGCCGGTCAGAGACAGGAGGCGGGCCGGCGTTTGCCCAGGTCTGGTATATACGGTGACTGAGACTCACCTGTGCACAAGGCAATTGTTTTGTCTTATTTTTATTTACCTTTTTTTTTTTTTTTGTTTGTTGGATTGCTAGCGCTGATCTATATTTGTTCATGTGAGAGTTTGGAATGTTTTAAAAATTGATTCCTATCAGTATTATTTTTGTGGCTAATAAATTAGTTTTGTTTTGTTACGTGAATTTTGTCGTCGTGATTTCTTTGTATGGTCTGCGCTCAGTTGAGGTTAAACTTGCTTCGTCGCGGTCATGCGTCACTTAGTATACTTAATACTTCAATTGTTAGTATAAAGTAATAAATAGTAATCTGTTACTTCACCGAATATTACATTTATTAGTATTTTTACTAATAGTACAGTTGTTAGTATACCAAATAGTAATTTGTTTCTACACTTAAAAGTACATTGATTAGTATGCTTAATATGATACTTGTTAGTAAACTTAATAGTATGCAAAGTATTTTTTGAACTCGTGAGTTACCTGACAACAATGAGCATCGCTTAAAGTGTTCAAGACGAACGGAAACGTAAGAAAAAAATTATTCACACGTGATAGAGATTTTTCTAATTCTTTTAGATGGTCAGCTTAATATAAAATGTGGCAATGCATCTTGCCCTTCACAGGCACACACACACACTCAAACCTAAGCACACAGGCAATCATACACCCGAAAGATAAGTTTTAACCACAAACTAATTCTTACACTCACACGTTCATTTACGCACACAAACACACACACAAACACACGCACGACAAACTATTACATGCACAGGATCACTTCCACACTCACACGTGAAAGTTAACAACCATAATCTTGCATGTATGTCTGTATGTGTGTGTATTTCATTCTTTTCTTGAAAGTGCACACATTAAGACTAGTGAAAGGCTTTCTGATTTTGACTTTTTCTTGTGTAAGTGGAAGTAATTTTTGTCTCATGTGAGAGTGTGCGTGAGTGTTTAAATTATCACAAATATAAAGAAGACTGCTTCTGCTGTGTATGTGTGTGTGCCCATTGCTGGAGGGTTGTAAAAAAGAGAATTTTTAGTCAAATCCTCACAATGCACAACAAGACCCTTTATGATGTTTTAAAACATTTCAAATTTACTTTTAAGCCATTTGCCTATCGTTTCCATCATGAACCAGCTGAAGGCCTTCACTTGGTGATACCTCTCCACATCTTTCAAGACCACAAAGCAGTCGTGTGTAATTAAGAATGTTAGTCTTTATTATTGTCGGTCGTTAATATCTTTGAGATAGATTTTACATTTTATATGTAGACTCTTGCATGTATGTCTTCCTTTATGGACTGAGTAAGGACTTGGTTTGTTTGGCAACACCATTCCAAATCTGAAAACATTAAAGTATAATCACGTGACGAAGCAGGATTCTTATTAATTCCGATGTAACTGCTTTCCCCCATTAAAGCTAATTATCTTTCTTTTAACTTTACTTAACCACTTAAGTTCATCCACACACATAATTAGTTACTCACCAGCTACTCCATCTAACTATTGCGAACACAAAAGAGAAACTAGTGCATGCACGAAATCACTAACTATTCAAGCATGGTCTTACTTTTAGTCCATTTCTTTCGTTTTCTTCGCGTGAAATTTCCCCGTCACCTGGAAATTTAAATATACAGACATCTTAAAAACAGTTGAACACTTTGATATTACTGTAGGTGAGAAAACAAACTAACAACGGATTTCCGGTTAAAGTGCTAAAGTAATTATTCCGGTTCATAGCATTATCTAGATGCTGCTCTAGTGAACCTTACAGTGCAAACATTTGAGTTGAGAATGATAACACTCACCGTTAGAGTCCATCATCTTCATAACGGAAAAAGGAACTGATTGATCGAGGACGCCGTCCTCATTGCCGTCCAGCTTGTCATGGTAGATAAATATCCCCATGTTAGGCACCAGTGGCATCGAACTAGCAAAACTACTTATGTGCTCTGAAAGACTGACATATCCATCGCCTGCAAAAGCGATTTGTAAAATCGACATTTCTTTATTAAGAAATAAACGACTGAGGAAAAAAAATAAACCTAAAAACTCTCAGACCAATTCACTCAACTTGAAATAAATTCATCCGCAAAGTTTCTAACAAATCAATGTGTGTATGTACAGTTAATTTATGTCTTTCTTAAGAAGCAGTTTATGATAGTAGAATAAATTTACTGTATTGAAATACACAGTAAAGTGTCATTTCTATTGTTAACAGATTTTGTTATTTAACCTTCTTGTGAGCATTAATGTATGTTTGCCATAATTAACATACCGTGTCTTTGTTTGGAGTTATATATATATATTATAAACGTGTTTTCGCGCGCGCCACACAGGAGATAGGTGTTAACTTCATTTTTGTTCTGTGAAATTCTGTAGATTTATGTAATACGTGGTTTTTGTTTTTTGTAAAGGAGTTAAAATCAATAGTTGTGTGTGGATAACTTTTAGGAAGAAAACTCTCTAGTGACTGTGTTGCACAATCCGCAAGTATCAAACCGCCTTGGTGTGTTTCACTTACTATTTTTTTTTTCATTTCTGATGTACTTTAGTTGCTTTAACACAGACTTTATTAAGACCATAGAGGAGGGAATTACTTGAAGTGACAAGGGCTCCTACGAAATAAAGTCTGTCCCCAAAACATGTCAAATACCTTTGTCATCGAAAATATCAATGTTCATCCTTTCACTCTACCATAAGTGATGTGCTAAATATATATACTACCTATTACTCAACGTATAAAGTGTATATTGCTCGCGCGTACATGTGTAATTATCATGGCTAAAGAAACTTTCTATAGTCTAATTATATACAGCTCAAATGAATGATAAATGGATTACAAGCGAATCTAACGCTCCGTAAGACTGTCGATGATGATGAGAAGGAGGAGGAGAAGGAGGAGGGGGAGGAAGAGGAGGAGGACAAGGTTGAGGATGATGATGAGGAGGAAAAGAAGGAGAAGGAAGAGGATTTTAAAAGCTACAATACCAAAAGCATCAACATATTACCGTTGATGTCCTTTTTATTGAAATCAGCCTGTAATTCGTCCTGCTGTAGAGCGCCATCACCGTCAAGGTCGATAATGCTGAAGTAATCTTCGCTGTTGGAGTTCTCCCTGAAAGTATTGACCATTCCTTGTCCTTTCTTCATTCATAAAGTCGACGTTTTATCTTTAAATATAAGTTTCTCCTTTTTTCAATATTTGTTTACTTCTTAGTTAAAGGTTGTCTACAGGTACTGTCATGCTGCTAACTCTAGTTCTGGTACCAGTTTGTAGAGTTCATCTCTTGTTAACAAAATATAAATGACAGAAAACAATATATTGTAAAATCATTTAATTTAAGGTTGTAGCGTAAAACTAAATCTATTTTGTTTCCCTATTATTATTTCTTCCATTGTTAATTTAATTAAATTAATGCTTACCCATAAACAGCAGCAAGAAGAAGACAAAAGATAAAAGTCTTCATAATGCAACAAGCTTTTTTGCCCCTGTATTAAAAAATACAATAATGTATTTTAAAGTTTTTTTTATGTTTCTCCTTTTAATATTCAATTATTGAAAATAGCTTTTAGCAGATATATATGCAAGCACATGCATGAAATGTACGCACAGGTGCGTATGAACTTGAATATACACATACACATATGCACATATACATATACACATTAAAATATATAATCACTAAAAATCCATTATTTTCTATGATAAGATTGCCTGGCTTAAATGTAGTTAAACGAATATCGTCCTATGGCAAAACGTTGTAACCTCACAGAAATGTAAAGCAATACTAATTTTCAGAACAAATAAAGATTATTTTTCCTTACAGCTTGATTCAGATAAGAAACGTGACAACCCTCGGTGCTGAAATCGTGGTGTGGCGAATGAAGACGAGAGAAGAAAATACAGTTGTACCTCGACATACGAGTGCCCTAAGATACGAGTGTATTGACATACGAGCCGTCAAGCAAGCGATATTTTGCTTCGAGATGAGAGCAAGATTTGAGATACGAGGATACGAGCCTAAACTCCATTCCTGATGGGACGAGAATGTCTAATCTTATTAACTAGCAGTGCACGAACAAAGAAGTAGATGATTTTTTTTATCTAATAATCACACTAATGCGAAATATACGTATGCATATGTGTGTGCTTATGTGTTAGCTTGTTTCTTAGTGCGTGTGTGTGTGTTAGTGCATTCTTTGTTCATGTGTAGGTGGGTGCGAACGCTAGTATCATTTAATTAAATATCGTCTCCACGTTTTTGTTAGGGCAGTGGTTCTCAAAGTGTGGTCCGCGGACCACTAGTCGTTATGTGTCAGCAAAGTGATGTTTAAAGTGATGCATTTCTCGGATTAACATTTTAATTACAAAGAACGAAGTACGTAGTTTATTGTCAACTTATTACTATACTACTGTCACAATGGACATTTAGTTTTGAATTAAAATGAAACAAATGCGGCAATTTAAATGTGAAATTCATAGTACAGAGTGATTTTTAGACCTTAGTGGTCCGCCATAGTTTTTACTTAAGTAAAGTGGTCCGCGGTCCGAAAAACTTTTAGAACCACTGCCCTACAGTATTCTGAATTGAGATCAGAACACGGGATGCTACTCTCCGATTTCATTCTCATTTCATTTAAACCTCTGTCGTGGTTTTAACTTCTTTTTCTCACTGTTACTGTTCTTCTTGCAGTCTGTTATGACTTTAGTTCCAAAATTAAACTCTAAAAATAAAAATATTTGTTGTGTACCAAGCTCGACTGTATGTATGTTATACACGAATTCATCAGGTACTCTGCATGGGTTAGTTTATGTTCAAATGTTTTAATTGTAGAAAATAGCAGTATGAACATTGTGAGCTAACGTATATAATTTTTTTTTTATATCTTACAATGTACTTACTGTTTCAAGTAGAAACAAGTCAGTTGTACCAAGGGAACTTGTGTTGTGGTGTGTTTGGTCAGTAGATGGCAAGGACAAATATATACTGTGATTCATGAAAAAGAGATTTATAACTTAAGACTAAGCTTGTCATAAGGAAAACATCTACTGCTTTTAAACTGTAAGTAAATGTGACTAGCGAGGAGGCGTTTTACGATAAAATCAAGAAAATCTCATGATGGATGTGAAGAAGTGGAGAGGATTATTAATTACCCAGCAATAAAACCACGTATTTACTTTTAAATTTCAGTGAAGTTACGATTTTTTTTCTGAATGTCTCTATGTCCCTTTGTGTATGTGTAGGCGTCAGGCAGGGGAGGCAATAAGCCGCGTCGTGGCAAGTGTCGAGTTGCCGGACTTGATCCTTACAAGTACACACATGGCGATTAGCATTTATGTTTTCTTTGGTGCAGGTGTATATGCTGAGGTTGTAGAGGCCAATATCATGAGCGTATAACAACAGTTTAATAACTACGACGACGACGACGACGATGCTGCTGCTGCTGCTGATGATGATGATGATGATGGCGAAGTCCACTCCAGTTCTTACGTAGCATAGTAAGAAACGATAAAAGTTATATGTTTTAAGTACTCACTGAAAAAGGAAAAGAGAAATAAAAAAGTGAAAGGAACAACAACAACAACAACAACAACAACAACAACAACAACACACGCTGTCTTACTCTCCCTATCTCTCACTCTATCACAAACACAGAGAGATACACCTCTTTATAAGTAAACAACGTAGTAAATGCTGACGGTTTTTCAACAATAATCTTTTTCTTCACGGAAGTTCAACAATAGTCTTTCTTACTTTTTTTCTTTAGAGCTGGAATTAACATTTCACTCTAAGAAATTATATTAATGATGTTTACGAAACTTCTAGTTTTCTGTGTTTAAATGTACTTCCCGTTTAAGGGGTAGCTCAATTTTATATCTTGTGTCTTGTATGTCTATCCTATTATGCTGTATACCCAGCAGATAAAAGTTGTACTTGATGAAATGTTTTCTAAATGTCCGTTTGTCACTCTTTAGATTTAAGTCGTCTGCTCTCTTAGTCAGAAATCGTCCTTCTAACAAACCACTAGGTATCAAAACATTTACTAGAAACCAAAACAAATTATTTTACACATGATTCTACAAGAAGGTCGACTAAAGATATATAAAATGACTTTTTTCTCAAAAACCTGCTCCCAACATTTACTGTGGTCAATGAGATTTGTCTAACTTAAGCTCAAGCTGCTCTGAAGGAGTTGAGCCTCTTTAGCGATTATTGCAAAAGCCTCAGCGAGACAAGAGAATAAAACCTGGAGCATACAGAATATAAAAAAAGGATTATATGATAACAAACAATACTCTAAAGGAGTTGAGCCTCTTTAGCCATTATTGCACGAAACAAAAGCTTCAATGAGACAAAAGAATAAAACCTTAAGCTTGTAGAATATAGAAAAACGAGACAATGTGATAGGGATCAAAACAGAAAATTTAGAAAAAAAAGACATCATGTGATAAATAACAAAGCAGAAAATTATTGCAAAATTTTTGTTCTCGGAGATGCTGAGCTTCGTTATGTTTGCCGAGGATAAAGGGAGGTAAGGACAACCTAACTAGCATCCAGCTTTGAGGTTTACTTCCCTTTTTGATTTTAATTAGATAAATAATTAAATAAATAATTTAAATGATATAAACAGAATTTGTTAAGAACTTATTTTTGGATTGTTAACTTGTTTTTTTTTTAATTAGTCTTGGTTTGATTACTTCCCTTAGACTATAACAACAGCGGCATGTCCATCAGATGATCTCAAGAAATATTTCTTGGTATACATGTTTAGTCAGGTAACTGCAGCTAATGTATCATACAAATTAATTTGGTATTAGTTAGGTTTTTTATCTTACAATATATTTACCGTTTGAGGAAGAAGTAATTCGATGGAACCAAAAGAACTTGGGTTGTGATGTGTGTACTGTCAGTAGATCGCGGGACCGAATATATACTTTGATTCCTGAGGATCAAACCAATAAATCAAAACGAAGCTTTTATATATAAAATATCTGCTGCCTTGTAATCTGTAAGTAGGTGTGACAGGTGACTGTGTGCTGTAATAAACACAAGATTATCCGATGATGTATGAGAACACGTGGTGAATGTTTCTCTGGGAAATAATCTGCACGTGCTGCCAAACGATCTTCCAGCAGTGTATCTTATTATTTATTTGCACACTTCAGTGAATTCACGAATCTGTTACTTGAATTGATCTGCAGCAGGTCTAGTCACAGTGTGTGTCTGTCGTTGTTTGTATGTGTAGGCTTCAGGCAGGGGAGACAACAAGCCGCGTGGTCTCAAGTGTCGAGTTGCCGAACTTGATCTTTAGACGCACACACATGTCGCTTAGCATTGTATACTGAAATATTCCCTTCTTTACTGAAATCCCTTATCCTTAAGACCACTACCTTAGTTTTTCTTCAGTTTATTTCTAATTTAAGGTTCTGGCGAGGCAGTTTATTTAGTTTTGGAGTGAAGCCGATATGCTTAATAGGAACATCAGATCGTCTGCAAACATGAGAATAAACAGTTCAACTAGCTCAGTGGTTCTCAAAGTGTGGTCCGCGGGCATCAGTCAGGTGGTCCGCGGCTGACAGTCGTCATATGTCACCAAAGTGATGTTCAAAGTGATGCATTCATCGCATTAACATTTTAATTACAAAGAACGAAGTACGTAGTTTATTGTCAACTTATTACTGTACTACTGTCACAAAAAGACATTTAATTTTGAATTAAAATGAAACAAATGCGGCAATATAAATTTAAAATTCATAGTACAGAGTAATTTTTAGGCCTTAACACACACACAACACAAACTATTACATGCACAATATCACTTCCACACTAACACGTGAAAGTTTACAACCATAATCTTGCATGTAGGTCTCTATGTGTGTGTATGTCATTCTTTTCATGAAAGTGCACACATTAAGACTAAAGAAAGGCTTTTTGATTTTGACTAAGAAATAGCTCAATTTTTCTTGTGTAAGTGTAAGTCGTTTTTCTATGATGTGAGAGTGTGCGTGAGTGTTTAAATTATCACAAATATAAAGAAGTTTGCTTCTGTTGTGTATGTGTGTGTGCCCATAGCTGGAGGGTTGGGAAACAAGAGAGAATTTTTAGTCACGTCCTCACAATGCACAACAAGACCCTTTATGATGTTTTAAAACATTTCAAATTTACTTTGAAGCCATTTGACTATCGTTTCCATCATCAACCAGCTGAAGGCCTTCACTTGGTGATACCTCTCCAGATCTTTCAACACCACAAAGCAGTCGTGTGTAATTAAGAATGTTATTCGTAATGATTGTCGGTCGCTAATATCTTCGAGAAAGATTATACATTTTATATGTAGACTCTTGCATGTATGTCTTCCTTTATGGATTGAGTAAGGACTTGGTTTCTATGGCAACACTATTCCACATCTGAAAACATTAAAATATAGTCACGTGACCAAACATGATTCTTATTACGTCCGATGTAACTGCTTCCCCCCATTTAAGCTAATTATCTTTCTATTAACTTTACTTAAGCATTTATTTTATACTTAAGCTCGAAAATGAACAAATTAACCACGGACCTGACGGTAAGTACCAACGAAGAAACTTTCCATCATTGCATAGAAACAGAATGAAAGAGGGAAATGTGCATTAAACATCGGGGAGATTGCTTTAAAGGGAAAACCATGTAGTTTGTTGTTTGAAATGGAAATACATTGTTTTTGACACAAGTCACTATCTCGACTTCTTTATCACACTCATGCAAGCACGCTTTTATTGGTCATAAACTCACATAATTAGTTACTCACCGTCTACTTCATCTGATTATTGCGAACACAAAAGTGAAACTAGTACATGCACGAGATCACTAACTATTCAAGCATGGTCTTACTTTTTGAATATTTCTTTCGAACTCTTCGCGTGAAATTTCCCCGTCACCTGGAAATTTAAATATACAGACATCTTAAAAACAGTTGAACACTTTGATATTACTGTAGGTGAGAAAAAAAACTAACAACGGATTTTCAGTTAAAGTGCTAAAGTAGTTATTCTAGTTCATAGTATTATCTAGATGCTGCTCTAGTGAGCCTTACGGTGCAAAGATTTAGGTTGAGAATGATAACACTCACCGTCAGAGTCCATGATCTTTATAACGGAAAGAGAAACTGATTGATCGATGACGCCGTCCTCATTGCCGTCCAGCTTGTCGTAGTAGATAAAGGACCCCATGTTAAATACCAGTGGCCACGAACTAGCATAACTACTTAAGAACTCCGAAAGACTGATATATCCATCGCCTGCAAAAGGGATTTGTAAATTGCCGATATTTTTAATTTTGAAAGAAAGACTGTGGAAAATAATTAACCTCAAAAAGCTGAGATCAATTTACTCAACTTCAAAAACATTCATCCCCAAAGTTTCTAACAAATCAATGTATGTATGTACATTAATTTTATGTCTTTCTTAAGAAGCATTTTATGATGCTAGAATCAATTTACTATATTGAAATACAAAGTAAAGTGTTATTTTTATTGTCAACAGATTTTGTTACTAAACCTTCATGTGAGCATTAATGTATGTTTACCATGATTAACATACTGTGTCTTTCTTTGATGTTTTTTTTTATAAATAGAGAAAAATAAACTATATATTCTATGCGTGTTTTCACGCGCGCCACACAGGAGATAGGTGTTGACTTCATTTTTTTCTGTAGATTTATGCAATTCAGGTTTTTGTTTTATTTGTAAGGAGCTACAATTAATAGTTGTGAGTGGACAACGTTTAGGAAAAAATCTTTCTAGTGACTGTGATGCACAATGTGAATTTATCATGTCTTAAGAACCTATCTATAGTCCGATAATATACAGCTCAAATGACTTATAAATGGATTACAAGCGAATGTAAAGCTCCACAAGACTGTCGATGATGATGAGGAGGAGGAGGAGAAGGAGGAGAATGAAAAGGAGGAGGATTTTAAAAGCAACAATAACAAAATCATCAACAGATTACCGTTGATGTCTTTTTTGTAGAAATCAGCCTGTAGTTCGTACTGCTCAAGAGCGCCATCCCCGTCAAGGTCCATAATGCTGAAGACATCTTCGCTGTTGGAGTTCTCCCTGAAAGTATTTACCATTCCTTGTCCTTTCTTCATTCATAAAGTCAACGTTTTATCTTAAAATATAAGTTTCTCCTTTTTTCAATACTTTTGTAATTCTTAGTTAAAGGTTGTATACAGGTACTGTCATAGTGCTAACTCTAGTTCTGGTACCAGTTTGTAGTGTTCATCCCTTTTTAACAAAATATAAAATACTGAAAACATTATATTGTAAACTCATTTAATTTAAGTTTGTAGTGTAAAACTAATTATATTTTGTTTCCCTTAAATTGGCAATACCTACATATAATTTGATCCATATGACAATATCTGATGTGACAATTTACTCAATCTTGTCAGCCACCTTCTATGTACCGTTATATAAAGACTGTAGATAAATCCGTTTTGTTTTTATTACTTCTTCCGTTGTTAATTTAATTAAATTAATGCTTACCCACAAACAGCAGCAAGAAGAAGACAAAAGATAAAAGTCTTCATAATGCAACAAGCTTTTTTGCCCCTGTAATAAAAAATACAATAATGTATTTTAAAGTACAATGTATTTTTGTTGTGTTTCTCCTTTTAAAGTTCGATTAGTGAAATTAGCTTTTAGCAGATGTATACGCAAGCACATGCTTGCACATGTACGCTCAGGTGAGTATGAACTTGAATATACACATATACACATAGATACATATGCACACTAAAATGTCTAATCATAAAAAATCAATTGTGATAAGATTGCCTGCTTAAATGTAGTTAAACGAATATCGTCCTATGGCAAAACTTTGCAACCTAACAGAAATTTTATTCAACAGTAATTATCAGAACAAATAAAGATTATTTTTGCTTACAGCTGGATTCAGATGAGGAATGTGACAACCCTCTGTGCTGAAATCGTGGTGTAACGAATGAAGACGAGAGAAGAAAATATATACTTTGCTTTGTGGTAAAAAGATCAATTGAGATTAGGATCGATGACTAAATCTTAACAAGCCAATAGACCATATTAACAGAAGAAAATATCCTCTGTGAAGTCTTCTAGGATGCAAATGAAAACTAAATGTTGATGGTCAGGTTTCCCTTCCTACACAACATGACCGAGTCAGTGAGGATGTGAACTCATAAGCCCTTCAAAAGCTTGAGGATTAATGTGTAGTGACCTTACGTAATGTCTTAGCTTACTGCTGCCCACATGTTTGTGAAATAAATGTTGTCATGCTTTGTGGAGTTGATATTTATGGTCGCCAGTCACATGTACTGAGCTTAAACTCCATTCCTGATGGGACGAGCGTGTTTAATCTTATTAACTTGCAGTGCACGAACAAAGCAGTAGATGCTGTTTTTATCTAATAATCACACCAAGACGAAATACGAACTAAACGTGTTCATATGTATGTGCTTATGTGTTAGCTTGTTTGTTAGTGCGTGTGTGTATTAGTGTATTCTTTGTGCATGTGTAGGTGAGTGCGAACGCTAGTGTCATTTAATTAAATATCGTCTCCACAGTTTTGTTAGGGGATTAACTTGCGTGTGTTTGTAGGTCCCTTGTCTACAGTATTTTATACACTGACACTTATTTGTCTATAGATGTCAGGGCTGTTTGTCTCACAACCGCTCACACAGCCAGAGGAGGGACACGACGTACCTAGCGAACCTATCATGAACGTAGACAAAGAACAAAGACGAAATGTGCGGTACAAATAAGCAGTTTAATAAAAATGTAGGAAAAACAAGAAAGAAAAAGAAATTAAAGAAATACTTGTACGCGTACACGCGCATGCAAGAAAATCATGGATTACCCTACACAGCAAAGAAAAGGTTATGAGAGATGCTGGAAAGGGAGATAATAAAAAAAAACCACCAAACACCAGCACGCACTGCGGCATTGTACTGTCAGAGTTCTTGCCCCTGAGGCCTTCAGATGTAGACACTGTGTACTCTCTTGACACTGTATACTCACTGGACTGTCTGACCGATGAGCGCGAGGAACCTTTGCTGGTCCACAGTTCACACGACGAAGGACAAGACGACTAAGGTGACGGAACAAAGAAATGAAGGGAGGACGAAACGTAGAACAGTTGAGATTCCACACACGATGGGGCGGAGAAGGTGAAGAAATATGATGAAAATGAAGAAACGAACCGACAATAAGAACAAGGACAAGGCTTACAAGATCACAGAAGAATACGAAGAATGTGAGAAGTTGGAGGAGGAAGAAGGATGACAAGAGCGCCAAAGTCAGGATACTATGCTTATGATAAACCATTAATTAGTGTGGAGTAAACAAAAAGATGAAGAAACAGTACAAACAACAAATAAAATAGAAGTAAGCCTTCGGGTAGTTAGTAGAGAAAATTTTCACAAGGTGGCTTCATTGAAACACCGTTTTCGAACCCAGCAAAGCAAAAATATGTATGAGGCATAGTCATGCATGACACTGATTGATACTATAGAATCATTTATACACACATTCACTAATATTAAAATTTGCTTATATATTCAACTTCTAGTATATGTTATGTACGTAATATTTCTTAGGAAAACTAAAGGACTTTTGTCGATGGTACTACATATTTCTCGTATTTCAAATATGTACAAACAAGGAAACGTGTAGTGTAATTAGCACATGACAGCTCACATCAATAGTATGTAAAGAAAAAGGGAAGGTGCTTAAAATATTGTAAGATGTGATGCTTACAATACTCTGCTTTATCTCAAACATTCTGAGTATACAGTCTGTCACTCTATGTTTCAAGATAAGTTAAAAAAAAATCTCCAGTTCCATGACATTCCCACTGTCGCGTGTCAGCGATTGTGCTGTCATCCTTGTATGCCTCCCATACTGACCTGGTCCATCGTTGGGTGTTGTCTTCACGCTTTTGCCCCCTCCCCCTTTTTTTTTCTTCTTCTCTTCGGTTTCCGTCTTTGCGCGCGCACAGCTTCCTTGACGCATCAATTTTTTTCCTTCTTTGACGTCATGGGTAGTCGTCATCAAGTAACAGACGGTGCTGGACCGTGGCCATGACAGTCAGAGTTGTTCATTTTGTATCGACCGATCTGCCACAAGCCGTTTTGGGTGAGTAGAGATCCATTCTGTCGGGTTCCACACCATTCTAGTCTGTAAGGGGCCTTTGGGTGGCGGTGGAAGTGCAAGCGAGAGAATCCTTTTATGTTCAAAGCAATATTCAGTTGCTTGCATGCAGGCCTGACGAGAGGGGGGGACAGGGGGTCTTGTGTACCCTGGCCCGCGGCTGTCAAGGGGGCCCGACCTTGGTCAGTGGATTTTTTTTTTACAGTATATACTGGGAAAATAATTTACGATTACAAGTACAAGGGGCCCGGAGGCGTATCTTTTTTTTATAAACGGTGAAGCAGCTTCGGAAGCCTTCGGAACTTCGGAAGCCTTCGGAAGCGTGACGTCAGCGACCTTGCACACTTCCCTTCTAAGCCAAACTCCGCTTCACTCTTTGACAGCTATGAAACTTGTTCTGGGGGCTAATTGTACAACTTTTAAATACTATGAAGGGTGACATAAAGTGAATTATGACAGGCAAAATAGCTGAAGGCCTTAAACTGATGACAGGTCAAGGTAAAATCAATGAGGGCCCATCCACCACAAGCGAGACGATGTTTCTACAAGTACGTTAGATTACAAAGCTTCGTCAGCTTCGCCTGTGTAGCCTAGTGGTTAGGTGTGAGGCCTGATGTTTGAAAGTAGGTGTGTTCGAAACTTGGGGTGGCCATCGTTTGAGCTTTGCTTTAGAATGTTTTTCGTTCTCTAACATGATCCATTTTCTATCAAGCCTTTCGTTAAAACCGATTGATTGACAATGGAAACCATATAATCTAGTGCTTGCAAACGACTATTTGTTTGACATGATCGACAATGTTAAAATCTAGGTGGAGCTAGTTATTTTATGTATTTTGTTTTTGCTTCCCTTCCATCACTCTTTACAGGCCGTGGGCTTTTTTCTGTCGTCTACAATCGAATGATTATGCTATGCTATGCTAAAAATGCAGTTTAATAAAAATGTAGGAAAAAAACAAGAAAGAAAAAGAAATCAAAGAAATACTTGTGCGCGTACACACGCATGCAAGAAAATCATGGATTACCCTACACATCAAAGAAAAGGTTCTTAGAGATGCTGGAAAGGGAGATAATTTTAAAAACCCACCAAACACCAGCACGCACTGCGGCACAGTACTGTCACAGTTCTTGCCCCTGAGGCCTTCAGATGTAGACACTGTGTACTCTGTTGACACTGTATACTCACTGGACTGTCTGACCGATGAGCGCGAGGAACCTTTGCTGGTCCACAGTTCACACGGCGAAGGACAAGACGACGAAGGTGAGGGAACAAAGAAATGAATGGAGGACGAAACGTAGAACGGTTGAAATTCCACACACGCAGTGGCGGAAAAGGCGAAAAAATATTATGAAAATGAAGAACCCAACCGACAATAAGAACCAGGACAAGGCTGACAAGATCACAGAAGAATACGAAGAATGTGAGAAGTTGGAAGAAGAAGAAGGATGACAAGAGTGACAAAGTCGGAATACGATGCTCATGATAAACCATTAATTAGTGTGGAGTAAACAAAAAGATGAAGAAACAGTACAAACAACAAATAAAATAGAAGTAAGCCTTCGGGTAGTTAGTAGAGATAATTTTTATTAGGTGGTTCATTGAAACATCCTTTTCGAACGCAGCAAAGCAAAAATATGTATCAAGCATAGCCATGCATGACACTGATTGATACTATAGAATCATTTATACACACATTCACTAATATTAAAATATGCTTATATATTCAACTTCTAGTGTATGTTATGTACGTAATATTTCTTAGGAAAACTAAAGGACTTTAGTCGAGGGTACTACATATTTCTCGTATTTCAAATATGTACAAACAAGGAAACGTGTAGTGTAATTAGCACATGACAGCTCACATCAATAGTATGTAAAGAAAAAGGGAAGGTGCTTAAAATATTGTAAGATGTGATGCTTACAATACTCTGCTTTATCTCAAACATTCTGAGTATACAGTTTGTCACTCTATACCTCAAGATAAGTTAAACAAATCTCCAGTTCCATGACATTCCCACTGTCGCGTGTCAGCGATTGTGCTGTCATCCTTGTATGCCTTCCATACTGAGCTGGTCCATCCTTGGGTGTTGTCTTCACGCTTTCTCCCACTCATCCCTTTTTTTTCTTCTTCTTCTCTTCGGTTTCCGTCTTTGCGCGCGCACAGCTTCCTTGACGCGTCAATTTTTTTTCCTTCTTTGACGTCATGGGTAGTCGTCATCAAGTAACAGACGGTGCTGGACCGTGGCCATGACAGTCAGAGTTTTTCATTTTGTATCGACCGATCTGCCACAAGCCGTTTTGGGTGAGTAGAGATCCATTCTGTCGGGTTCCACACCATTCTAGTCTGTAAGGGGCCCTTGGGTGGCGGTGGAAGTGCAAATGAAAGAATCCTTTTATGTTCAAAGCCATAGTCCGATGTTTGATTGCAAGATTTGTACTTTGTTAGGTTAACGTTCGTGATTGCCGGGTCGCGACGCTTGTAGCGCGTTCTCGTTTCCCGTTGTATGGATTTGTGTAAGAACAATATTAGAATTTGAGCGAATCTTGTGACTAGTCCGAAGGTCAGATATATGTATCTATGTGAAAATATTGTTTTACAAATTGAGTAGTTTCAGGACACGCCTGTTGATTGTAAGAATTGTTTTATCTACAGGCTTTATTTTTCGTTCTTCTTCACTCCTGTTGTTGTTTTTGCTCATCCTTCGTGTGTTCACATCCTTTGTTCGCATTGCTGTCCGTCATCGTGTCGAGCGTCCACCCTGCACCCTCATCATCATCTCGTCGGCGCGTGAACTCGCGACCCTGCTGCACCAGTGTGCGGAAAGGCCTTGGACTGAACACCTAGAGCAGGAATCTTCGAGCAGGAGCTCACGTGGCCAGTGGCCGGCCCACATCATCGCATCTGGACGAGAGGACAGAGAGCTGTGGGGGACATCGACAGAGCGGCAAGCAAGGCCAGAGAGCGGGCTGTCGTCAGGGGACACCTTCAACGGACATCTAAACTGTCACCCCGCTGTGCTTGCGGGTGATGTATTGTATATACGGTGACTGAGATTAGCCTGTGCACAGGGCAGCTGATTTGTCTTTTTTTAATTTATCTATTCTATTTTTTGTTTGTTGGATTGCTCGCGCTGATCTATATTTGTTCATGTGAGAGTTTGGAATGTTTTGATATTTGATTGCTATCAGTATTATTTTTGTGGCTAGTAAATTAGTTGTGATTTGTCTTTGTGATTTGTGTGTATGGTCTGCGCTCAGTTGAGGTTCGACTGGCTTCGTCGCGGTCACGCGACACTTACTATACTTAATACTTCAGTTGTTAGTGTAACGTTATAAATAGTAATCAGTTACTACACTGAATATTACATTTATTAGTATCTTTAATAGTACATTTATTAGTTAGGCTAATAGTACAGTTGTTAGTATACCAAATAGTAATTTGTTCCTTCATTTAAAAGTACATTGATTAGTATGTTTAATAGGATACTTGTTAGTAAAGTTAATAGTATGTTTAGAAGTATAGGTAACATTACATTTGAGTGTGTAGTGCCTTGGAAGCTACCTTTGTGCTTCATGACTCCTGGGGTCTTGGAGTGCACAGGACTCAAGAAAATTAAAAAAAATATCCGGCAAAGTATTTTTTGAACTCGTGAGTTACCTGACCAGAGTGAGCATCGCTTAAAGTGTTCAAGACAAACGGGAACTTAAAATAAAATTATTCACACGTGCCAGAGATTTTTATAATTTTTTTTAGATGGTCAGCTTAATATAATATGTGGCAATGCATCTTGCCCTTCACAGGCACACACACAAGAAAAACTATCACATGCACAACATCACTTCCACACTCACACGTGAAAGTTAACAACCATAATCTTGCATGTACGTCTCTATGTGTGTGTATGTCATTCTTTTCTTGAAATTGCCCGAACTTTTTCTTGTGTAAGTGTAATTTTTCTGTCATGTGAGAGTGTGCGTGAGTGTTTAAATTATCACAAATATAAATAAGACTGCTTCTACTGTGTATGTGTGTGTGCCCATGGCTGGAGGGTTGGGAAAAAAGAGAGAAGTTTTAGTCACGTGCTCACAATGCACAACAAGACCCTTTATGATGTTTTAAAACATTTCAATTTACTTTTAAGCCATGTGCCTATCGTTTCCATCATGAACCAGCTTAAGGCCTTCACTTGGTGATACCTCTCAACATCTTTCAACACCACAAAGCAGTCGGTTGTCATTAAGAATGTTATTATTAATTATTGTCGGTCGCTAAAATCTTCGAGAAAGATTTTACATCTTATATGTAGACTCTTGCATGTATGTCTTCCTTTATGGATTGAGTATGGACTTGCTTTCTTTGGCAACACCATTCCAAATCTGAAACCATTAAAGTATAATCACGTGACCAAACAGGATTCTTATTACGTCGGATGTAACACTATTTTTTATACTTAAGGTCATCCACCCATATAATTAGTTACTCACCAGTTACTCCATCTAGCTATGGCGAACACAAAAGAGAAACTAGTATATTCACGAAATCACTAACTATTCAAGCAGGGTCTTACTTTTAGAAGATTTATTTCGAACTCTTCGCTTGAAATGTCCCCGTCACCTGGAAATTTAAATATACAGACATCTGAAAACCAGTTGAACACTTTGATATAATAGTAGGTGAGAAAAAAACTAACAACGGATTACCAGTCAAAGTGCTAAAGTAATTATTCTGGTTCATAGTCTTATCTAGATGCTGCTCTCGCGAGCCTTACAGTGCAAAGATTTGGGTTGAGAATGATAACACTCACCGTTAATGTCCATGATCTGCATAACGGAAAGAATAACTGATTGATCGATGACGCCGTCCTCATTGCCGTCCTGCTTGTCGTGGTAGATAAAGGCCCCCATGTTAAATTCCAGTTGCGACAAACTAGCATAGCTACTTATGAACTCCGAAAGACTGATATATCCATTGCCTGCAAAAGGGATTTGTAAATTGACGATATTTTTAATTTTGAAAGAAAGACTGAGAAAAAAAATTAACTTAAAAAGCTAAGACCAATTTACTCAACTTTAAAAACATTCATTCGCAAAGTTTCTAACAAATCAATGTATGTATGTACAGTTATTTTATGTCTTTCTTAAGACGCATTTTATGATAGTAGAATCAATTTACTGTATTGAAATATTGTCAACAGATTTATTTACTTAACCTTCTTGTGAGCATGAATGTATGTTTACCATAATTAACATACCGTGTCTTTGTTTGAAGGTTTTTTATAAATAGAGAAAAATAAACTATATATATTCTGTGCGTGTTTTCGCTCGCGCCACACATGAGATAGGTGTTAACTTCATTTTGGTTCTGTGAAATTCTGTAAACTTATGTAATACGTGGTTTTTTTATTTGTAAAGGAGTTACATAAATAGTTGTGCCTGGACAACTAAAAGACTCTCTAGTGACTGTGTTGCAGAATCCACAAGTATCAAACCGCCTTGGTGCGTTTTACTTACTATTTTTTTCATTTTTGATGTACTTTAGTTGCTTTAACACAGACTTTATTAAGACCATAGAGGAGGGAATTACTTGAAGTGAAAAGTGCTCCTACGAAATAAAGTCTGTCCCCAAAACATGTCAAATACCTTTGTCATCGAAAATATAAATGTTCATCCTGTCATTCTAACATCATTGATGTGCTAAATGTCTAGACTACATATTACTCAACGTATACAGTGTATATTGCTCGCGCGTACATGTGTAACTATCATACCTTAAAATATATTTATAGTCTATTAATATACAACACACATGACTGATAAATGGATTACAAGTGAATGTAAAGCTCCGTAAGACTGTCGATGATGGAGCATAATGATGATGATGATGATGAGGAGGAGAAGGAGGAGGAAGAGAATGAGAAGGAAGAGGATTTTAAAAGCTACAATAACAAAAGCATCAACATATTACCGTTGATGTCAATTTTGTAGAAATTAGCCTGTAATTCGTCCTGCTGCAGAACGCCATCACCGTCAAGGTCCATAATGCTGAAATCTTCGCTGTTGGAGTTCTCCCTGAAAGTATTGACCATTCCTTGTTCTTGTATACAGGTACTGTCATATTGGTAATTCTAGTTCTGGTACCAGTTTGTAATGTCCATCTCTTGTTAGTAAAATATAAAATACTGAAAACAATATATTGTAAAATCATTTAATTTAAGGTTGTAGCGTAAAACTAATTCTATTTTGTTTTCCTTAAATTGGCACTAACTACATATAATTTGATCCATATGACAACATCTGATGTGACAATTTACTCAATCTTGTCAGCCACCTTCTATGCAAAGACTGTACATAAATCCGTTTTGTTTTTATTACTTCTTCCGTTGTTAATTTAATTAAATTAATGCTTACCCACAAACAGCAGCAAGAAGAAGACAAAAGATAAAAGTCTTCATAATGCAACAAGCTTTTTTGCCCCTGTATTAAAAAAATATAATAATGTATTTTAAAGTACAATGTATTTTTGTTATGTTTCTCCTTTTAATATTCAATTAGTGAAATTAGCTTTTAGCAGATATGTACGCAAGCACATGTGGCAACGGGTTCACGTCCTTGAACATACACATACACATACACATACACATACACATACACATACACATACACATACACATACACATACACATACACATACACATACACATACACATACACATACACATACACATACACATACACATACACATACACATACACACATACCCATATTACACACATACACATATACATATTAAAATGTATATAAGCTATTAAAATCCATTGTTTTCTGTGATAAGATTGCGTGGCTTAAATGTAGTTAAACGAAAATCGTCCTATGGCAAGACTTTGTAACCTCACATACATTTTTTATGCAACACTAATTTTCAGAACAAATAAAGATTATTTTTGCTTACAGCTGGATTCAGATGAGGAACGTGACAACCCTCCGTGCTGAAATCGTGGTGTGGCGAATGAAGACGAGAGAAGAAAATATATACTTTACTTCGTGGTAAAGTGATCAATTGAGATTAGGATCGATGACTAAATCTTATCAAGCCAATAGACCATATTAACAGAAGAAAATATCCTTTTTGAACTTTTCTAAGTTGCAAATGAAAACTAAATGTTGATGGTCAGGTTTCCCCTCCTACACAACATGACCGAGTCAGTGAGGATGTGAACTCATAAGCCCTTCAAAATCTTGAGGATTAATGTGTAGTGACCTTACATATTGTCTTAGCTTACTGCTGCCCACCTGTTTGTGAAATAAATGTTGTCATGCTCTGTGGAGTTGATATTTGTTGTCGCCAGTGACATGTACTGAGCTTAAACTCCATTCCTGATGGGACGAGCGTGTTTAATTTTATTAACTTGCAGTGCACGAACAAAGCAGTAGATTATTTTTTTAATCTAATAATCACACCAAGACGAAATACGAAATAAACGTGTGCATATGTGTGTCCTTATGTGTTAGCTTGTTTGTAAGTGCGTGTGTGTATGTCACGGACCGTCCGCGGACACGCGCATTCTTTCCACAAACCAAAATATTCTGATCGCTTGAGGGTGGTCGTACCTTCTTAGAGGCACGAATAATTATTCAATTCAAACACAATTTTAAATGAAACAAAGGCAAAGTATCAACAATCATAGATTCACTCCTTCATTCGCCACACAAGATATATTACCAATATGTTATCATTCATCCAACGTACTATTAAGGTTAACAATAAAATTGATTCCCATAAATATTGTCACTGATGAAGTATTCCGCTGTCTCCGGAGCTGTCCTTTCTTGATGAATTACCAATGTTAATATCCACTGTATTATAGTATAAAATGTTCGTTCTTGATGAAACCCAAACCTTTTTATATTAAAGTCTTTGTGACCCTCCCAAGTCCTCTATTCTAATTAGTCCCACTACTTTTCTTTCCTAGAAGTCTTTTTATTATTAAAAATAAATTGTTTTACGATACCAACAGTTTACAAGCAGTTGCCTCGTAGGTGTTTAGCAGGATTGTGATAGGTTAGCTGAAGGCCGGGAGGAAACCTTTCCTCCACCGGCGCTTACTCTCAGGCTGTTAAGAACTGTCCTTTCCAGGCGACAGATGGTGGAGGTCGGTGCATCAGTTTTGCACCAAGTTTTCTGTTCTGGGACCGTTGTTTTCTCGCTCACGCCAGTGTGTGGTTTCTTGGCCCCACCAAGAAACTGTACTGCGGGATGCCCAAGCCACAGAGCTCCCCACGGTGCGGACACGGACTACAGTAAATCACGATCTGGGAAGTACATCCACCTGTAGTTTACCCACGGTATTACTTTCCGTAATACTTATTCCGCTGTCGCAGCAGTAGCGAGAAAGTCCAGAGAAAAACCACCAACTCCAACTTCTGTTTCGCCGTCTGCTCTCTGCCCACCGTTTGTTCTCTAACGTTATTTTCCTCTATCTTTTTCATCACCTTATTTTGACATCACAGTTTACGTCATTTGCTCAAGGGCAAAAAACTTCCAGCCCACTACCCTAAATCAGATCAACCACGGTTGTCGATTTTCCCTCCTAATCCCCTCTACTAAGTACTTATCCGTTACAGTGTATTAGTGCATTCTTTGTGCATGTGTAGGTGAGTGCGAACGCTAGTGTCATTTAACTAAATATCGTCTCCACAGTTTTGTTAGGGGATTAACTTGCGTGTGTTTGTAGGTCCCCTGTCTACAGTATTTTTATACACTGACACTTATTTGTGTATAGATGTCAGGGCTGTTTGTCTCACAACCGCTCACACAGCCAGAGGAGGGACACGACGTACCTAGCGAACCTTTGATGAACGTAGACCACAACAAAGACGAAATGAGCGGTGCAAATAAGCAGTTTAATAAAAATGCAGGAAAAAACAAGAAATAAAAAGGAAATTACAGAAATTTTTTTACGCATACACGCGCATGCAAGAAATCCAGGGATTACTCCATACAGCAAAGAAAAGATAACGAGAGATGCTGGAAAGGGAGATAATTTAAAAGAAACGCCAATCACCAGCACGCACTGCTGCACAGTACTGTCACAGTTCTTGCCCCTGAGGCCTTCAGGCGTGACGTTAAGTGTAGACACTGTGTACTCTGTTGACACTGTATACTCACTGGAATGTCTGACCGATGAGCGCGGGGAACCTTTGCTGGTCCACAGTTTACAGGACAAAGGACAATACCAAGAAGGAGACGGAACAAAGAAATGAAGGGAGGACGAAACGCAGAACGGTTGAGATTCCACACACGCATGGGCGGAAAAGGCGAAAAAAATGATGAATGTGAAGAAACGAACCGACAATAAGAACCAGGACAAGGCTGACAAGATCACAGAAGAATACGGAGAATGTGAGAAGCTGGAAGAAGAAAAAAAGGATAACAAGAGTGACAAAGTCGGGATAAGATGCTCATGATAAACCAATCATTAGTGTGGACTAAACAAAAAGATGAAGAAACTGTACAAACAACAAATATAATAGAAGTATGCCTTCAGGTAGTTAGTAGAGATAATTTTCATAAGGTGGTTCGTTGAAACACCCTTTTTGAACCCAGCAAAGCGAAAATATTTATAAGGCATAGTCATGCATGACACGGATTGATACTATAGAATCATTTATACACACATTCACTAATATTAATATATTCATACATATCTAACTTGTAGTGGTCGTTCATTATGTACGTAATATTTCTTAGGAAAACTAGAGGACTTTAGTCGATGGTACTACATATTTCCCCTATTTCAACTATTTAAATACAAGGAAACTTGTAGTGTAATTAGCACATGGTAGCTCACATCAATAAAATGTAAAGATAAATAAAAAGTGCTTAAAATATTTTAAGATGTGATGCGTACAGTACTCTGTTTTAGCTTAAACATTCTGAATATACTAAACATATTAATATTTATTTTAGCACAGTTATATTCATTCTAAATCTTTTTAAAAATAAATATCACAAATCGGTGTTCACGCACACAAGGTAGTTGCTTAAACTAAAATAAAACACATCGGAAATATATTAAACTGCTTTGAAGAGCATCATCCCACTGCTGGTGACAGTCCATCCCTCTATACCTCAAGATAAGTTAAAAAATCTCCAGTTCCATGACATTCCCACTGTAGCGTGTCAGCGATTGTGCTGTCATCCTTGTATGCCTCCCATACTGAGGTGGTCCATCGTTGGGTGTTGTCATCACGCTTTTGCCCTCCCCCGAATTTTTTTCTTCTTCTCTTTTGTTTCCGTCTTTGCGCGCGCACGCGCACAGCTTCCTTGATGCGTCAATTTTCAACGGACTGTCTCCCCGCAGTGCATGCGGGTTACGTATTGTATATACGGTGACTGAGACTCACTTGTGCACAGGGCAACTGTTTTGTCTTATTTTTATTTACCTTTTTTCGTTGTTGTTGTTGAATCGCTAGCGCTGATCTATATTTGTTCATGTGAGAGTTTGGAATGTTTGATTTTTGATTCCTATCAGTATTATTTTTGTGGCTAATAAATTAGTTTTGTTTTGTTTCGTGAATATTGTCTTTGTGATTTCTTTATGGTCTGCGCTCAGTTGAGGTTAAACTGGCTTCGTTGCGTTCATGCGACAGTTAGTATCTTTAATATTTCAGTTGTTAGTATAAAGCAGTGATGTCCAACCTTTTTCGGCATGCGGGCCATACACATTTTCAACATGCATGTCACGGGCCGCTTCACTGCAAAAATAAAAAAAAATAAATAAAAAAAAAAAAATAGAGCAGACACAATTTTTATTAGAAACAAGTTGTACTTACCATTAATTATGTAGTAATTAGTGGGATATTTGAAGTTGTTTTCCCGAAACCAACTTCTGAATGTCCGGCTGCATCGTAGAGACACCAAGTCGGAGAACTGAATCGAAATGTTCGTCCATCGAAAAAAAGATTGAGAGACGCCACTGCATAGGAATAAATACTTCTTCTTCCCTTTCTTTCGTTTTCTTTAGGTCTTTTTTTATTACTAACATGCCGATTTCCTGCACTGTGGGCAGAAGTTTCGCCGGCCGGATGGCACCGCGTCGCGGGCCGGATATGGCCCGCAGGCCATAGGTTGGGCATCCCTGGTATAAAGTAATAAATAGTAATCTGTTACTACACCGAATATTACATTTATTAATATTTTAATAGTACAATTATTAGTTAGGCTAATAGTACAGTTGTTAGTATACCAAATAGTAATTTGTTGCTACACTTAAAAGTACATTTATTAGCAGGGCTTCTGCTTACGCAAAAAATTGCGTACAGTACGCATGAAAAGTTCGGAGGACCCCTTCAATTTTCGTCAATGGGGTCCCAGGGGACCCCTTCAAATTTGGGCGAAGAACAGATACAAAATTGGGTAAGTGTAGTGTCTGACGTCGTAGCCCAGTCTACTGTTGTCGTCTGCTACAAAGTGAGAGTAACTTCCCTTCCACTGAGATGTTTCCCTTACCGGGAAGAGTTCCATTAACCTATTTCCAAGATGTCGTTGACAGCGTGGTTAAAATCATCTTCTCAAAAACGGAAAGAAAGTGAGCACCCCATGTACAGTGAGCATAAGCTCATCACAGATGCTTGCACATACTTCATGGCACAGAAATCTCGCCGTTTCTGACTAGACATTACAGTGCTTTGTGTGTCTGAAAGGCAGTTGAACAAAGTAGTTGATTTGTTGGGTTTTTTTTTCAACTTTATAAACGGACCCCTTAGAGTTAGCCTGTTACCCCTTAGAAATATGAAGAAGGTGTATCTGGGACCCCAAAGAATTTAGCCTTAGCAGAAGCCCTGATTAGTATGCTTAATATGATACTTGTTAGTAAAGTTAATAGTATGTTTGGAAGTATAGGTAACATTACATTTGAGTGTGTAGTGCCTTTGAAGCTACCTCTGTGCTTCATGACTCCTTAGGTCTTGGAGTGCACAGGACTCAAGAAAATTCCGGCAAAGTATTTTTTGAACTCGTGTGTTACCTGACCAGAGTGAGCATTGCGTAAAGTATTAAAGACGAACGGGAACTTAAAAAAATTATTCACACGAGCCAGAGATTTTCATAATTTGTTTAGATGGTCAGCTTAATATAATATGTGGCAATGCATCTTGCCCTTCACAGGCACACACACACACTCAACCCTAAACACACAGGCAATCATATACCCGCAAGATAAGCTTTTAACCACAAACTTTACATATACTAATACTTACACTCACACATTCTTTTACGCACACACAAACACACACACACACACAAGACAAACTATTATATGCACAGGATCACTTCCACACTCACACGTGAAAGTTAACAACCATAATCTTTCATGTATGTCTCTATGTGTGTGTATATGTCATTCTTTAATTGAAAGTGCCCGAATTAAGACTAGTGAAAGGCTTTTTGATTTTGACTAAAAAAAGGCTCACTTTTTCTTGTCTAAGTGTAAGTAATTTTTCTATCATCTGAGAGTGTGCGTGAGTGTTTAAATTATCACAAAAATAAAGAAGACTGCTTCTGCTGTATATGTGTGTGTGCCCATGGCTGGGGGGTTGGAAAAAAAGAGAGAAGTTTTTGTCACGTCCTCACAATGCACAACAAGACCCTTTATGATGTTTTAAAACATTTCAAATTTACTTTGAAGCCATTTGCCTATCGTTTCCATCATCAACCAGCTTAAGGCCTTCACTTGGTGATACCTCTCCACGTCTTTCAACACCACAAAGCAGTCGTGTGTAATTAAGAATGTTATTATTGATTATTGTCGGTCGCTAATATCTTCGAGAAAGATTTTACATTTTATATGTAGACTCTTGCATGTATGTATTCCTTTATGGATTGAGTACGGACTTGGTTTCTTTGGCAACACCATTCCAAATCTGAAAACATTAAAGTATAATCACGTGACCAAACAGGATTCTTATTACGTCCGATGTATCTGCTTCCCCCCATTAAAGCTAATTATATTTCCTTTAACTTTACTTAACCACTAATTTTTATACTTAAGGTCATCCACCCATATAATTAGTTACTCACCAGCTACTCCACCTAGCTATTGTGAACACAAAAGAGAAACTAGTATATCCACAAAATCACTAACTATTCAAGCAGGGTCTTACTTTTAGAAGATTTCTTTCGAACTCTTCGCTTGAAATGTCCCCGTCACCTGGAAATTTAAATATACAGACATCTGAAAAAAAGTTGAACACTTTCATATAATAGTAGGTGAGAAAAAAAAACTAACAACGGATTACCAGTCAAAGTGGTAAAGTAATTATTCTGGTTCATAATCTTATCTAGATGCTGCTCTAGTGAACCTAACAGTGCAAAGATTTGGGTTGAGAATGATAACACTCACCGTTAGAGTCCATGATCTTCCTAACGGAAAGATAAGCTGATTGATCGATGACGCCGTCCTCATTGCCGTCCAGCTTGTCGTAGTAGATAAAGGCCCCCATGTTAAATTCCAGTTGCCACAAACTAGCATAACTACTTATGAACTCCGAAAGACTGATATATCCATCGCCTGCAAAAATGATTTGTAAATTGACGATATTTTTAATTTTGAAAGAAAGACTGAGAAAACAAAATTAACTTAAAAAGCTAAGACCAATTTACTCAACTTTAAAAACATTCATTCGCAAAGTTTCTAACAAATCAATGTATGTATGTACAGTTATTTTATGTCTTTCTTAAGACGCATTTTATGATAGTAGAATCAATTTACTGTATTGAAATATTGTCAACAGATTTTTTTACTTAACCTTCTTGTGAGCATGAATGTATGTTTACCATAATTAACATACCGTGTCTTTGTTTGAAGGTTTTTTATAAATAGAGAAAAATAAACTATATATTCTGTGCGTGTTTTCGCTCGCGCCACACATGAGATAGGTGTTAACATCATTTTGGTTCTGTGAAATTCTGTAGATTTATGTAATACGTGTTTTTTTTTATTTGTAAAGGAGTTACAAACAATAGTTGTGCGTGGACAACTTTTAAGAAAAGACTCTCTAGTGACTGTGTTGCACAATCCGCAAGTATCAAACCGCCTTGGTGTGTTTTACTTACTATTTATTTTTTCATTTTTGATGTACTTTAGTTGCTTTAAAACATACTTTATTAAGACCATAGAGGAGGGAATTACGTGAAGTGACAGGGGCTCCTACGAAATAAAGTCTGTCCCAAAAACATATCAAATACCTTGGTCATCGAAAATATCAATGTTCATCCTTTCACTCTACCATCATTGATGTGCTAAATGTCTAGACTACATATTACTCAAAGTATAAAGTGTATATTGCTCGCGCGTACATGTGTAACTATCATGCCTTAAAATCTATTTATAGTCTATTAATATACAACACACATGACTGATAAATGGATTACAAGTGAATGTAAAGCTCCGTAAGACTGTCGATGATGGAGCATAATGATGATGATGAGGAGGAGGAGACGGAAGAGGAAGAGAAATAGAAGGAAGAGGATTTTAAAAGCTACAATAACAAAAGCATCAACATATTACCGTTGATGTCATTTTTGTTGAAATCAGCCAGTAATTCGTCCAGCTGCAGAACGCCATCACCGTCAAGGTCCACAACGCTGAAATCTTCGCTGTTGGAGTTCTCCCTGAAAGTATTACCATTCCTTGTTCTTGTATACAGGTACTGTCATATTGGTAATTCTAGTTCTGGTACCAGTTTGTAATGTCCATCTTTTGTTAGCAAAATATAAAATACTGAAAACATTATACTGTAAGATCATTTAATTTAAGGTTGTAGTGTAAAACTAATTCTATTTTGTTTTCCTTAAATTGGCACTAACTACATATAATTAGATCCATATGACAACATCTGATGTGACAATTTACTCAATCTTCTCAGCCACCTTCTATGTAAAGACTGTACATAAATCCGTTTTGTTTTTATTACTTCTTCCATTGTTAATTTATTTAAATTAATGCTTACCCACAAACAGCAGCAAGAAGAAGACAAAAGATAAAAGTCTTCATAATGCAACAAGCTTTTTTGCCCCTGTATTAAAAAAATACAATAATGTGTTTTAAAGTACAATGTATTTTTGTTGTGTTTCTCCTTTTAATATTCAATTAGTGAAATTAGCTTTTAGCAGATATATACGCAAGCACATGTGGCAACAGGTTCACGTCCTTGAACATACACATACGCATACACATACACATACACATACATATACACACATACCCATATTGCACACATACACATATACACACATACACATATACACATTAAAATGTATAGAATCTATTAAAAGCCATTGTTTTCTGTGATAAGATTGCGTGGCTTAAATGTAGTTAAACGAATATCGTCCTATGTCAAGACTTTGTAACCTCACTGATATTTTTTATGCAACAGTAATTATCAGAACAAATAAAGATTATTTTTGCTTACAGCTGGATTCAGATGAGGAACGTGACAACCCTCGTTGCTGAAATCGTGGTGTGGCGAATGAAGACGAGAGAAGAAAATATATACTTTGCTTCGTGGTAAAGAGATCAATTGAGATTAGGATCGATGACTAAATCTTATCAAGCCAATAGATTGTACTAACAAAAGAAAATATCCTTTTTGAACTTTTCTAAGTTGCAAATGAAAACTAAATGTTGATGGTCAGGTTTCCTCTCCTACACAACATGACCGAGTCAGTGAGGATGTGAACTCATAAGCCCCTCAAAAGCTTGAGGATTAAGGTGTAGTGACCTTACATATTGTCTTAGCTTACTGCTGCCCACATGTTTGTGAAATAAATGTTGTCATGCTCTGTGGATTTAATATTTATGGTCGCCAGTGACATGTACTGAGCTTCAACTCCATTCCTGATGGGACGAGAATGTCTAATCTTATTAACTAGCCGTGAACGAACAAAGAAGTAGATGATTTTTTTTATCTAATAACCACACTAAGGCGAAATATACGTATGCATATGTGTGTGCTTATGTGTTAGCTAGTTTCTTAGTGCGTGTGTGTGTTAGTGCATTCTTTGTGCATGTGTAGGTGAGTGCGAACGCTAGTATCTTTTATTTAAATATCGTCTCTGCACGTTTTTGTTAGTGGATTAACTTGCGTGTGTTTGTACGTCCCTTGTCTACAGTATTTTATACACTGACACCTATTTGCGTATAGATGCCAGGGCTCTATGTCTCACAAGCGCTCACACAGCCAGAGGAGGGACACGACGTACCTGTCTACCATATGATGAACGTAGACAAAGAACAAAGACGAAATGAGCGGTGCAAATAAGCAGTTTAATAAAAATGTAGGAAAAAACAAGAAAAAGAAAATAAAGAAATACACTTCCGCGTACACGCACATGCAAGAAAACAAGAAATTACCCCACACAGCAAAGAAAAGATAATGAGAGATGCTGGAAAGGGAGATAACTTAAAAAACCGCCAAACACCAGCACGCACTGCGGCACAGTACTGTCAGAGTTCTTGCCCCTGAGGCCTTCAAGCGTGACGTTAGATGTAGACACTGTGTACTCTATTGACACTGTATACTCACTGGAATGTCTGACCGACGAGCGCGAGGAACCTTTGCTGGTCCACAGTTCACACGACGAAGGACAAGACGACTAAGGTGAGGGAACGAAGAAATGAAGTGAGGACGAAAGGAAGAACAGTTGAGATTCCACACACGATGGGGCGGAAAAGGCGAAGAAATATGATGAAAATGAAGAAACGAACCGACAATAAGAACCAGGACAAGGCTGACAAGATCACAGAAGAATACGGAGAATGTGAGAAGTTGGAGGAAGAAAAAGGATGACAAGAGTGACAAAGTCGGGATACGATGCTCATGAAACCATTAATTACTGTGGAGTAAACAAAAAGATGAAGAAACAGTACAAACAACAAATAAAATAGAAGTAAGCCTTCGGGTAGTTAGTAGAGATAATTTTTATAAGGTGGTTCATTGAAACACCGTTTTCGAACCCAGCAAAGCAACAATATGTATGAGGCATAGTCATGCATGACACTGATTGATACTATAGAATCATTTATACACACATTCACTAATATTAAAATATTGTTATATATTCAACTTCTAGTGTATGTTATGTACGTAATATTTCTTAGGAAAACTAAAGGACTTTAGTCGATGGTACTACATATTTCTCGTATTTCAAATATGTACAAACAAGGAAACGTGTAGTGTAATTAGCACATGACAGCTCACATCAATAGTATGTAAAGAAAAAGGGAAGGTGCTTAAAATATTGTAAGATGTGATGCTTACAATACTCTGCTTTATCTCAAACATTCTGAGTATACAGTCTGTCATTCTATGTTTCAAGATAAGTTAAAACAAATCTCCAGTTCCATGACATTCCCACTGTCGCGTGTCAGCGATTCTGCTGTCATCCTTGTATGCCCCCATACTGAGCTGGTCCATCGCTGGGTGTTGTCTTCACGCTTTTGCCCCCTCCCCCTTTTTTTTCTTCTTCTCTTCGGTTTCCGTCTTTGCGCGCGAACAGCTTCCTTGACGCATCATTTTTTTTCCTTCTTTGACGTCATGGGCAGTCGTCATCAAGTAACAGACGGTGCTGGACCGTGGCCATGACAGTCAGAGTTTTTCATTTTGTATCGACCGATCTGCCACAAGCCGTTTTGGGTGAGTGGAGATCCATTCTGTCGGGATCCACACCATTCTAGTCTGTAAGGGCCTTTGGTGGCGGTGGAAGTGCAAGTGAGAGAATCCTTTTATGTTCAAAGCCATAGTCCGATGGTCAGAGATATGTATCGGTGTGAAAATATTGTTTTAGAAATTGAGCAGTTTCCGGACAAGCCTGTTGATTGTATGAATTTTTTATCTACAGGCATTATTTTTAGTTCTTCTTCACTCTTCCTCCTGTTGTTGTTTTTGCTCCCCCTTCGTGTCGCCGTGTCTTCACATCCTGTGTTCGCGTTGCTGTCTGTCATCCTGTCGAGCTTCCACCATGCACCCTCATCATCTCCTTGGCGCGTGAACCCGCGATCCTGTTGCACCAGTGTACGAAAAAAAGGACTTTGGTTGAGTACCTAGAGCAGGAACCTTCGAGCAGGAGCTCTGGTGGCCAGTGGCTGGCCCATACCATTGCATCTGGATAAGAGGAGAACAGGCGGACCGGCTTGACGAGAGGACAGAGAGCTGTGGGGGACATCCACAGAGCGGCAAGCAAGGCCAGAGGGCGGGCTGCCGTCTGTGGACACATTCAACGGACTTCTAATCTGTCACCCCGCTGTGCATGCGGGTGATGTATTGTATATACGGTGACTGAGACTCACCTGTGCACAGGGCAGCTAATTTGTCTTATTTAGCTATTTTTTTGCTTGTTGGATTGTTCGTTCTGATCTATATTTGTTCATGTTTGAGTTTAGAATATTTTGATAATTGATTCCTATCAGTATTATTTTTGTTGCTAAAAAATTAGTTTTTTTTTGCTACGTGAATTTTGTCTTTGTGATTTCTGTGTAAGGTCTGAGCTCAGTTGAGGTTAAACTGAATTCGTCGCTGTCACGCGACACTTAGGATACTTAATACTTCAGTTGTTAGTATAAAGTAATAAATAGTAATTTGTTACTACACCGAATATTACATTTATCAATATTTTTATAGTACATTTATTAGTTAGTCTAATAGTACAGTTGTTAGTATAACAAATAGTAATTTGTTCCTACACTTACATTTATTAGTATGCTTAATAGGATACTTGTTAGTAAAGTTAATAGTATGTTTGAAAGTATAGGTAACATTACATTTGAGTGTGTAGTTCATTTGAAGCTATCTCTGTCCTTCATGACACCTGGGGTCTTGGAATGCACAGGACTCAAGGAAAATATGAAAAAAAACTTTCGGCAAACTATTTTTTGAACTCGTGAGTTACATGACTAGAGTGAGCATCGCTAAAAGTGTTCAAGACGGACGGGAACTTAAAAACAATTATTCACACGTGCCAGATATTTTTTAAATTTTTTAGATGGTAAGCTTAATATAATATGTGGCAATGCATCTTGCCCTTTACAGGCACACACACACACACTCAAACCTAAACACGCAGGCAATCATACACCCGCAAGATAAGCTTTTAACCACAAACTTTACATATACTAATTCTTACACTCACACATTCTTTAACACACACACAAACACACACACAAGACAAACTATCACATGCACAGGATCACTCCCACACTCAAACGTGAAAGTTAACAATCATAATCATGCATGTGCGTCTCTATGTGTGTGTATGTCATTCTTTTCTTGAAAGTACCAACATTAAGACTAGTGAAAGACCTTTTGATTTTGACTAAGAAATGGCTCACTTTTTTTTGTGTAAGTGTAAGTAATTTATTTATCATGTGAGAGTGTGCGTGAAAATTATCACAAATATAAAAAAGACTGCTTCTGCTGTGTATGTGTGTGTGCCAGCTGCTGGAGGGTTGGGAAAAAAAAGAGAATTTTTAGTCAAGTCCTCACAATGCACAACAAGACCCTTTATGATGTTTTAAAACATTTCAAATTTACTTTTAAGCCATTTGACTATCGTTTTCATCATGAACCAGCTGAAGGCCTTCACTTGGTGATACCTGTCCAGATCTTTCAACACCACAAAGCAGTAGTGTAATTGTTATTCTTAATTCTTGTCGGTCGCTAATATATTTGAGAAGGATTTTACATTTTATATGCAGACTCTTGCATGTATGTCTTCCTTTATGGACTGAGTACGGACTTGCTTTCTTTGGCAACACCATTCCAAATCTGAAAACATTAAAGTATAATCACGTGACCAAGCAAAATTCTTATTACGTCCGATGTAACTGCTTCCCCCATTAAAGCTAATTATCTTTCTTTTAACTTTACTTAACCACTTATTTTTATACTTAAGTTCATCCACCCACGTAATTAGTTGCTCACCAGCTACTCCATCTAACTATTGCGAACACAAAAGAGAAACTAGTACATGCACGAGATCACTAACTATTTAAGCATGGTCTTACTTTTAGCATATTTCTTTCGAACTCTTCTCGTGAAATTTCCCCGTCACCTGGAAATTTAAATATACAGACATCTGAAAACCAGTTGAACACTTTGATATAATAGTTGGTGATAAAAAAACTAACAACGGATTACCAGTCAAAGTGCTGAAGTCATTTTTCTAGTTCATAGTATTATCTAGATGCTGCTCTAGCGAGCCTTACAGTGCAAAGATTTGGGTTAAGAATGATAACACTCACGTTAGAGTCCATGATCTTCATAGCGGAAAGAAAAGCTGATTGATCGATGACGCCGTCCTCATTGCCGTCCAGCTTGTCGTAGTAGATAAAGGCCCCCATTTTAAATTCCAGTGACCACGAACTAGCAAAACTTTTTATCAACTCCGAAAGACTGATATATCCATCGCCTGCAGAAGGGATTTGTACATTGACGATATTTTTAATTTTGAAAGAAATATTGAGAAAAAAAATTAACTTAAAAAGCTAAGACCAATTTACTCAACGTGAAAAACATTCATCCACAAAGTTTCTAACAAATCAATGTATGTATGTACAGTTATTTTATGTCTTTCTTAAGAAGCATTTTATGATAGTAGAATCAATTTACTGTATTGAAATATTGTCAACAGATTTTGTTACTTAACCATCTTGTGAGCATGAATGTATGTTTGCCATAATTAACAGACAGTGTCTTTGTTTGAAGGTTTTTTATAAATAGAGAAAAATAACCTATATATTCTGTGCATGTTTTCGCACGCGCCACACATGAGATAGGTTTTAACTTCATTTTTGTTCAGTGAAATTCTGTAGATTTATGTAATACGTGGTTTTTTAATTTGTAAAGGAGTTACAAACAATAGTTGTGCGTGGACAACTTTTAAGAAAAGACTCTCTAGTGACTGTGTTGCAGAATCCGCAAGTATCAAACCGCCTTGGTGTGTTTTACTTACTATTTTTTTTTTCATTTTTGATGTACTTTAGTTGCTTTAACACAGACTTTATTAAGACCATAGAGGAGGGAATTACTTGAAGTGACAAGGGCTCCTACGAAATAAAGTCTGTCCCAAAAAGATATCAAATACCTTTGTCATCGAAAATATCAATGTTCATCCTGTCATTCTAACATCATTGATATGCTAAATGTCTAGACTACATATTACTTACCGTATAAAGTGTATATTGCCGAACGTACATGTGTAACTATCATGCCTTAAAATCTATTTATAGGCTATTAATATACAACACACATGACTGATAAATGGATTACAAGTGAATGTAAAGCTCCGTAAGACTGTCGATGATGGAGCATAATGATGATGATGAGGAGGAGGAGGAGGAGACGGAGGAGGAAGAGAATGAGGAGGACGAGGATTTTAAAAGCTACAATAACAAAAGCATCAACATATTACCGTTGATGTCCTTTTTGTTGAAATCAGCCTGTATTTCGTCCTGCTGCAGAACGCCATCACCGTCAAGGTCCGCAACGCTGAAGAAATCTTCGCTGTTGGAGTTCTCCCTGAAAGTATTTACCATTCCTTGTTCCTGTATACAGGTACTGTCATGGTGGTAATTTTAGTTCTGGTACCAGTTTGTAATGTCCATCTTTTGTTAGCAAAATATAAAATACTGAAAACATTATACTGTAAGCTCATTTAATTTAAGGTTGTAGCGTAAAACTAATTCTATTTTGTTTCCCTTAAATTGGCAATAACTACATATAATTAGATCCATATGACAAAATCTGATGTGACAATTTACTCAATCTTGTCAGCCAGCTTCTACGTACCGTTATATACAGACTGTACATAAATATGTTTTATTTTTATTACTTCTTCCATTATTAATTTATTTAAATTAATGCTTACCCACAAACAGCAGCAAGAAGAAGACAAAAGATAAAAGTCTTCATAATGCAACAAGCTTTTTTGCCCCTGTATTAAAAAAAATACAATAATGTATTTTAAAGTATTTTTGTTATGTTTCTCCTTTTAATATTCAATTAGTGAAATTAGCTTTTAGCAGATATATACGCAAGCACATGTGGCAACGGGTTCACGTCCTTGAACATACACATACACATATACACATATACAGATATACACATTAAAATGTATAAAATCTATTAAAATTCATTGTTTTCTATGATAAAATTGCGTGGCTTAAATTTAGTTAAACGAATATCGTCCTATGGCAAGACTGTGTAACCTACTGAAATTTTATGCAACAGTAATTTTCAGAACAAATAAAGATTTTTTTGCTTACAACTGGATTCAGATGAGGAACGTGACAACCCTCGGTGCTGAAATCGTGGTGTGGCGAATGAAGACGAGAGAAGAAAATATATACTTTGCTTCGTGGCAAACAGATCAATTGAGATTAGGATCGATGACTAAATCTTATCAAGCCAATAGACCATATTAACAGAAGAAAATATCCTCTTTGAACTTTTCTAAGTTCCAAATGAAAACTAACTGTTGATGGTCAGGTTTCCCTTCCTACACAACATGACCGAGTCAGTGAGGATGTGAACTCATAAGCCCTTCAAAAGCTTGAGGATTAAGGTGTAGCGAACTTACATATTGTCTTAGCTTACTGCTGGCCACATGTTTGTGAAATAAATGTTGTCATGCTCTGTGGAGTTGATATTTATGGTCGACAGTCACATGTATTGAGCTTAAACTCCATTCCTGATGGGACGAGCGTGTTTAATCTTATTAACTTGCAGTGCACGAACAAAGCAGTAGATGTTGTTTTTATCTAATAATTACAACAAGACAAAATACACGTGTGCATATGTGTGTGCTTATGTGTTAGCTTGTTTGTTAGTGCGTGTGTGTATTAGTGTATTCTTTGTGCATGTGTTTGTGAGTGCGAACGCAAGTAGCTTTTAATTAAATATCGTCTCCACGTTTTTGCTAGGGGATTAACTTGCGTGTGTTTGTAGGTCCCTTGTCTACAGTATTTTTATACACTGACACTTATTTGTGTATAGATGTCAGGGCTGTTTGTCTCACAACCGCTCACATACCAAGAGGAGGGACACGAAGTACCTAGCGAACCTCTGATAAACGTAGACCACAACAAAGACGAAATGAGCGGTACCAATAAGCAGTTTAATAAAAATGCAGGAAAAAACAAGAAATAAAAAGGAAATTACAGAAATTCTTTTACGCATACACGCGCATGCAAGAAATCCAGGGATTACCCCATACAGCAAAGAAAAGGTAACGAGAGATGCTCGAAAGAGAGATAATTTAAAAGAAACGCCAACACCAGCACGCACTGCTGCACAGTACTGTCACAGTTCTTGCCCCTGAGGCCTTCAGGCGTGACGTTAGATGTAGACACTGTGTACTCTGTTGACACTGTATACTCACTGGAATGTCTGACCGATGAGCGCAGGGAACCTTTGCTGGTCCACAGCTCACAGGACAAAGGACAATACCAAGAAGGAGACGGAACAAAGAAATGAAGGGAGGACGAAACGCAGAACGGTTGAGCTTCCACACACGCAGGGGCGGAAAAGGCGAAGAAATATGATGAAAATGAAGAACCGAACCGACACAACAACCAGGACAAGGCTGACAAGATCACAGGAGAATACGAAGAATGTGAGAAGTTGGAAGAAAAAAAAAGGATGACATGAGTGACAAAGTCGGGATACGATGCTTATTTTTCCTATTTTTCCACTAAACCATTGATTAGTGTGGACTAAACAAAAAGGTGAAGAAACAGTACAAACAACAAATATAATAGAAGTAAGCCTTCGGGTAGTCAGTAGAGATAGATTTCACAAAGTGGTTCATTGAAACACCCTTTCGAACCCAGCAAAGCAAATTATGTATAAGGCATAGTCATGCATGACACTGATTGATACAATAGAATCATTTATACACACATTCACTAATATTAATATACATATGTATCCAACTTGTAGTGTCCTTCATTATGTACATAATATTTTTTAGGAAAACTAGAGGACTTTAGTCGAGGGTACTACATATTTCCCGTATTTCAAATATGTACAAACAAGGAAACGTGTAGTGTAATTAGCACATGACAGCTCACATCAATAGTATGGAATGAAAAATAAAAAGTGCTTAAAATATTTTAAGATGTGATGCTTACAATACTCTGTTTTACCTCAAACATTCTGAGTATACTAAACATATTAATATTTATTTTAGCACAGTTATATTCATTCTGAATCTTTTTTAAAATAAATATCACAAATCTGTCTTCACCCACAGAAGGTAGTTGCTTAAACTAAAATGGAACACATCGAAAATATATTTAACTGCTTTGAAGAGCATCATCCCACTGCTGGTGACAGTCTATCACTCTATGCCTCAAGATAAATTAATTAAAAAATCTCCAGTTCCATGACATTCCCACACCACGCGACCTAAAAACATAAGAAATCATTCAGTTTATAATTTTTGGTACATTCCACATATGTGGATTTCTTTTGTAAGGTTGTGAACTTGGTAATACCAGTGTTTTCTTAGCACTTAATTATGGTGGGAATAATCCTAAGTGACTAGTTCAACTTCGATTTGTAGCTCAGCAGCTCTTACCTGCCAACTACAAAGATGAAAACAGAGATGGGAATTTTCTGTCATCGATCCTAATCTCAATTGATCTGTTTACCACGAAGCAAAGTATATATTTTCTTCTCTCGTCTTCATTCGCCACACCACGATTTCAGCACCGAGTGTTGCACGTTCCTCTTCTGAATCCAGTTGTAAGCAAAAATAATCTTTATTTGTTCTGGTAATTACTGTTGCATAAATAGTCAATGAGGTTACAAAGTTTTGCCATAGGACGATATTCGTTTAACTACATTTAAGCCACGCAATCTTATCATAGAAAACAAGGGATTTTAAATGATTATATACATTTTAATGTGTATATGTGTATGTGTGTATATGTGTATCTGTGTATGTGTATGTTTAAGGATGTGAACCCGTTGCCACATGTGCTTTGGTATATACCTGTAAAAACTAATTTCACTAATTGAATATTAAAAGGAGAAACATAACAAAAATCTTTTAAAAATACATTATTGTATTTTTTTAATACAGGGGCAAAAAAGCTTGTTGCATTATGAAGACTTTTATCTTTTGTCTTCTTCTTGCGGCTGTTTATGGGTAAGCATTAATTTAATTAAATTAACAATGGAAGAAATAATAAAAACAAAACGGATTTATGTACAGTCTTTACATAACGGTACATAGAAGGTGGCTAAAGAGATTGAGTAAATTGTCACATCAGATGTTGTCATATGGATCAAATTATATGTAGTTATTGCCAATTTAAGAGAAAAAATACAATTAGTTTTACGCTACAACCTTAAATTAAATGAGTTTTCAATATATTGTTTTCAGTATTTTATATTTTGTTAAAAAGGGATAGACATTACAAACATGTACCAGAACTAGAGTTAGCACTATGACAGTACCTGTATACAACCTTTAACTAAGAAACACAAAAGTATTCAAAAATGAGAAATTTATATTTTAAGATAAAACGTCGACTTTATGAATAAAGAAAGGACAAGGAATGGTAAATTCTTTCAGGGAGAACTCCAACAGCGAAGATGTCTTCATCATTATGGACCTTGACGGTGATGGCGCTCTTGAGCAGTACGAATTACATGCTGATTTCTACAAAAAAGACATCAACGGTAATATGTTGATGATTTTGGTATTGTAGCTTTTAAAATCCTCTTACTTCTCATTCTTTTCCTCCTCCTCCTCGTCATCATCCCAATTATCATTATCATCCTCCTTCTCATCATAGTCATCATGATTATCCACCTCATTAACATCATCGACAGTCTTGTGGAGCTTTACATTCGCTTGTAATCACTTTATCAGTCATTTGAGCTGTATATTATTAGACTATAAATAGGTTCTTAAGGCATGATAAATTCACATTGTGCAACACAGTCACTAGAGAGTTTTTTTCCTATACGTTGTCCCCGAACGACTATTAATTGAAACTACTTTACAAATTACAGAAACCATGTATTACATAAATCTACAGAATTTCACAGAAAAAAACATGAAGTTAACACCTATCTCCTGTGTTGCGCGCGCGTTAACACGCATAGAATATATAGTTTATTTTTCTTTATTTATAAAAGGCTTCAAAGAAACACACGGTATGTTAATTATATGAAACATACATTCTTTTCACAAGAAGGTTAAGTAACAAAATCTGTTGACGATGAAAAAAACACTTTACTTTACTTTTTATTTCAATATAGGTAATTTACTCTAGTATCAATATAAATCCTTCTTAAGAAAGACATAAAATTAATGTAAATACATACATTGATTTGTTAGAAAGTTTGCAGATAAATGTATTTCAAGTTGAGTAAATTTATCTCACCATTTTGAGGTTGATTTTTTTCCTCAGTTTTTCTTTCAAAATTAAAAATATCGTTAATTTACAAATCCCTTTGCAGGCGATGGATATATCAGTCTTTCGGAGTTCATAAAAAAGTTTTGCTAGTTCGGAGTCACTGGAATTTAACATGGGGGCCTTTATCTACTACGACAAGCTGGACGGCAGTGAGGACGGCGTCATCGATCAATCAGCTTTTCCTTTAGTTATGAAGATGATGGACTCTGACGGTGAGTGTTATCATTCTCAACCAAAATCTTTGCACTGTTAGGTTCACTAGAGCAGCATCTAGATAAGACTATGAACCAGAATAATTACTTTAGTACTTTAACTGGAAATCCGTTGTCAGTTTTTTCTTAGTTACAGTAATATCAAAGTGTTCAACTGTTTTTAAGATGTCTGTATATTTAAATTTCCAGGTGACGGGGAAATTTCACGCGAAGAAAACGAAAGAAATATTCAAAAAGTAAGACCATGCTTGAATAGTTAGTGATTTCGTGCATGTACTAGTTTCTCATTTGTGTTCGCAATAATCAGATGGAGTAGCTGGTGAGT
Organism: Pomacea canaliculata; assembly: GCF_003073045.1. NCBI lineage: Eukaryota > Metazoa > Mollusca > Gastropoda > Architaenioglossa > Ampullariidae > Pomacea > Pomacea canaliculata. The sequence continues at coordinate 28,905,844 of NC_037596.1, forward strand.
AATCAATTATGTGGGTGGATGACCTTAAGTACAAAAATAAATGGTTAAGTAAAGTTAAAAGAAAGATAATTAGCTTTAATGGGGGAAGCAGTTACATCGGACGTAATAAGAATCATGCTTTGTCACGTGATTATACTTTAATGTTTTCAGATTTGGAATGGTGTTGCCAAAGAAAGCAAGTCCGTACTCAATCCATAAAGGAAGACATACATGCAAGATTCTACATATAAAATGTAAAATCTTTCTCAAATATATTAGCGACCGACAATCATTACGAATAACATTCTTAATTACACACGACAGCTTTGTGGTGTTGAAAGATGTGAACAGGTATCACCAAGTGAAGGCCTTCAGCTGGTTCATGATGGAAACGATAGGCAAATGGCTTAAAAGTAAATTTGAAATGTTTTAAAACATCATAAAGGGTCTTGTTGTGCATTGTGAGGACGTGACTAAAAATTTTCTTTTTTTTCCAACCCTCCAGCAATGGGCACACACACATACACAGCAGAAGCAATCTTATTTATATTTGTGATAATTTAAACACTCACGCACACTCTCACATGATAGAAAATTTACTTACACTTACACAAGAAAAAGTGAGCTATTTCTTAGTCAAAATCAAAAAGCCTTTCACTAGTCTTAATTCGGGTACTTTAAAGAAAAGAATGACATACACACACATAGAGACATACATGCAAGATTATGGTTGTTAACTTTCACGTGTGAGTGTGGAAGTGATCCTGTGCATGTAATAGTTTGTCTTGTGTGTGTGTTTGTGTGTGCGTAAAATTGTGTGAGTGTAAGTATTACTATATGTAATGTTTGTGGTTAAAAGCTTATCTTGCGGGTGTATGATTGCCTGTGTGCTTAGGTTTGAGTGTGTGTGTGTGTGCCTGTGAAGGGCAAGATGCATTGCCACATATTATATTAAGCTGACCATCTAAAAAAAATGTAAAAAAAAAAATCTCTGGCACGTGTGAATAATTTTTTTAAAGTTCCCGTTTGTCTTGAACACTTTAACCGATGCTCACTCTGGTCAGGTAACACTCGATTTCAAAAAATACTTTGCTGGAAGTTTTCTTTTTAATTTCCTTGAGTCCTGTGCACTTCAAGACCCCAGGAAGCACAAATGTAGCTTCAAAGGCACTACACACTCAAATGTAATGTTACCTATACTTCTAAACATACATTAACTTTACTAACAAGTATCCTATTAACCATACTAATAAATGTATGTGTAGGAACAAATTACTATTTGGTATACTAACAACTGTACTATTAGCCTAACTAATAAATGTACTTAAAAAAAATTCTAATAAATGTAATATTCGGTGTAGTAACAGATTACTATTTATTACTTTATACTAACAACTGAACTATTAAGTATACTGAGTTTCCCGTGAAGGTGCTTAAATATTTTAAGATGTGATGCTTACAATGCTCTGTCTTAGCTCTATCATAACAAAAGAGAGCTGCTCAAACATTCTGAGTATGCTAAACATATTAATATAATTTTAGCACAGTTATATTCATTCTAAAACTTTTAAAAAAATAAATATCACGCGTATGTGTTCACCCACACAAGGTGGTTGCTTAAACTAAAATGGAACACATCGACAATACATTAAACTGCTTTGAAGAGCATCATCCCACTGCTGGTGACAGTCTATCACTCTATGCCTCAAGATAAGTTAAACAAATCTCCAGTTCCATGACATTCCCACACCATACCAAAGCCTTATTTATACATACATATTACACAACGTTTGTTTATTTGGTGTTGTAATGATACCACGTAATATGATTTCTTTTAAAATTTACCGTAATGCGTTCTTAGCAGACGGAGAGAAACACAGAAGCATGCGCATTCACACTCTGATTCATTAACTAAATATAATTGTCATTTCCCTTCCACAGGACATCCTCTTCGGTGACTCTTTCCTCCGTTGTTTCCTTTCGCTTTTAAGTCTTAAGGATCACAGCGTGGTGTCCCTCTAGGGTCGTGTTCCTTTTATCTCATTCGTTTGTCAGGCAGCTTTTGAACATCTCGCACCATGAATTCCTGTGGACATTGCGCCTGCTTTATGTGCGCAGTTCTTATTACAGGCATAGGTAAGTATATAGTGTAATTAACTAGTGTTTAGGTATCTTTTTATATTCTAGTTAGTGTGTTTGGAAAGACTTTTATTTGATATCTTCTTTGTCGACTGTTTTATAGTCAGCATTAAAACATTTAGACAAGAATCCGTCTTTAAGGTCTGTGTCAAGGCAGACTTGGAAACGAAACACACGTTGCACACACACAAACACACGTTGCACACACACACACACACAAAGAATTTAAAATTGTCTCAAAGAACTAATTGTCACACCTGTTAAATGCTTATTTTTGTGACATGGGTTCTACTTTTACTATTTCATTACATTTCTGTTTTGATTACAATGACCTTTTGCGTAAATGCAAGATTAAAATTATTGGAGAAGAAATATGTCTTTTATGTACATGTTTTAGTATACGTTCATAAAACATTTTTAGGTGTTCTTTCTCCAGATGCAAGTATTAAGAAAATTTTTGTTGGCGTTGATTGTAGGAAGAATGTGGTTTATTTTGGCTGGTTTGCGAGCGTGTACGAGTCTGATGACTAACACTAGCCCTTCTTCTACCACTCACACTGACCGGACAGTGTTTAAGAATCATCAAGTGGGGCAACAGCATCCTCAGTCCTGTTGAGGTACTCAGCGCGTGTCGATGGTAGGATGAATGTAGGACAGGAAGGGCGATGAAGGCGGATGTCCTGCGCTCTGAGTGTTGTTCATTGGTGTGTGAGTGGCCTGTCACGCGGGAGCTGCGATGTGAGGACTGGAAGCTAAACTCAAATTACGCCGAAGATGTTCAGAAACAAATTTATACATATTAATTTTCTACTTTTATTTGGGTATATTTTGTGTGGTGTGGTTTTTTGTGTGAGCGCGTGTTCTGTGTGAACGTCTGCATGTGTGTGTTTGTGGTGTGGAGGGAAGGGCGAAGTGGTAGATGGGTGTTTGACATCGTTGTTTGATTCAAGATTGTTGATCGAATTTTCTTAGCACGAGCTGCCTGCAAATTAACGCCGTCTGAACCAAAAACTTCTGCCAGCTGTCACCAGCACCAGTTACTCAGTTTATCTCCCTCCCTCTTGTCCTGCCCGAGTACCCCAATACACTCTAAACACGTCTAGGTCATCAAAGAATTTAAATAAAAGAATCCGAGGCCGGTTAAGAAACAGCGGAAAGTCGTATGTAGAATGTATCGTGTGTTGTAAACAATGAAAGTAACTTAAAAGTGTTATGAAAGTCTATAAGAAGCTATACTTATTTTTACTTATACGGTGATATTATCAGTTGGACAGAGTCAACGTTTAGTAGACGGCACGTCAAGGTATAATGGCCGTGTAGAGATTTTCTACAATAAAACATGGAACACTGTGTGCAATGATCGCATGGACAAGAAAGAGGCGCAAGTCATCTGTAAAATGCTGGGATTTAACAGGCAGGTCATCTATTCTTGTTCATGTTCACATCTTTTTCTTTATTACCTGCATTTCGCCACTTTTTATAATGTTTCTTTCATTGGGTTTGCTTTCGTATCTGCGTACCTGCACGTGGGTGTGCAGTATCTCAATAGTGATTGAGGGAGGATTCCATTGTCAAACCTTTTAAGCCCCTTCAAGATTTTATGATATTTTTTATTTTTTTATTCTCAATGCTAATTATATGACAAATTATTTTTCCTTGAATCTTTATACATAATAAATACATCTCCTGAGGTATATTTCAGCCCTCTCTGTCGAAGAAGCGCCTTCACGCTCCTGGTGGAAGTTGCAGTGGCCCAGAGTGCAGGAAGCTAGAAGGGGGGGATGGACAAGAGATGTTCAGGTCCCCATTCTGCTGGATGAGGTCCAGTGGTCAGGGCTCAGAGACCAGCCAGACTGACACAATGTCAACACGAGGGATTCTACAAACACGACTGCTATCACTACGAGGCCTGGCGATCATTTTGCCAGCAAGGCGTAAGACGATTTACAAAAAAATCCAAATATCCCCGAAAAAGGTTTGTTAAACTATTAAAATTGCTGTTTAGGTTACACTTGAATTGACAAAGATACATAATTACTCAGTAACATTTGTTTAGGAGTAGACACAATTTTTTTGCAAAAAATATGTTTTGTGTGTTTTTCTCTGCTTACAAATCCGAGCTTACACAAAATCATATTGAAGCACTTGAACACGAATGTCGACAGAACCAGAAACGTTTGCATTTGGCGACACTTGACAGGGGTCGTGTGCAAATACTGTTAAGAGGGTGAGTGGTACACACGTGTGCATCCCTGACGTCCACATCGCTAGAGTCCTGTGCAGACACTCGGTCGAAACCATCGGTGAGTAAACTTCTACAAAGATGAAAAAAAGTATACCTGATTATCAAATAGGATTACTATGATTGTTTTGGGACTAGTCAAAGATGAATTTTTAAAATATATTGCAGTAAAGAATGATTATTATTAGTGTTTATTTACCAGTTGCAAGAGATATTATAATCGCAACAAATTAATGTTTGTTTTGTGGTACTTTTTCACAGACACAAGTGTTTGTAAGCTGTGTTGTTGATTTAGCAAATAATCATATTTCGCTTTGTATATTTTTAATAGCTTTCAGTCTGTCAAATGATAATTTTCATTGTTTTCTTTTTTTCTTATTATTTTATGTTTCAATGTTAGTAGTAAGAGAAATAGCAGACATTTAGCAGGCTGGTCAAATCAAAACTAGTACAGATCATTAAATGATGATTAAGTTTGCTAGTGAAAAGGCAAGGGATAACCACCTTCTAAAATCTTGGAATTGTTTTTAATAAATTTAAAGGGAACATAAGCGGTTAGAGCAAGAATGCCCAACCCATATGCGCGCTATATGGCAGTCTACACCACCCAGCAAACTTCTATAAATTAGACCCACCTGTGGGCCTTACCTGTTAGTTTGATAGAGTAGACATGCCCACACCTGACAAAAGCTGTTCCTTGCCAAAAGTAAATTATCTATCTCTTAATAAGTCTTTTACCTTCATAATGCTGCTTTTCGTTCTTTTTCTTTTTCTGTTTTGACGGTAGCAATAACTTGGACAAGTGTATCAAGTCCTAGAAATCTTAGGAAATAAAAACAAATATTAAACAAAATAATTTTTTTGTAAGAAACGATTTTTGTGTGTTGTTTAGAGCAGCAGCAGTACCTTTAAAAACGATTTCATCAGGACCATATGTGGGGCACAAAGCTAATGTCCGGCCTAAGCGTGAAATGCAATGTCAAGAAAACACATGCAATCGACGTGTGACCAGACAACATTCAACAATGAAGAGTGGAGAAGCAAAGATTTGCACTTCGGATTTCTCGAGATTATTACTGGTGTTCTTTGCGTTGGACTGTAAGGAAGTTTCTTATTTAGAATTTCTGTATAAAGAGTTTTTTTGCTTCATTTATGCGTTAACAGGTCCACCTCTAAACGTAGCATTGTCTTAGTGGTGAATGAAATGGTGATTGTTATTTCTGCGGAATTATTTTGTATGATTTTATAAGTAGAGGATCTTGCGTGCTATCTCTCATACGATCACATTGTGTAGTGTAGTGACAAGTATGTAAGCTTGTGTCTTTTAACTGTCTGTCCACACCATTCCGAGGTATTGGCCTCCTGACAACCGACACGAGGTGTAAGTAATAATTTTCTATTACCTATTTACAAGCCCCTCCTCTTTTCATTCCTAGTGAACGAAGGCAGATACCCTGTGAAAGTGGAAGAAACAAATGTTACTGGTCTCACGTGTATGAGCGAACTCTGGCCTAGGATGTACGCTAATTACAGCTTGGCCAGAAGACTGCAGGTGCTGTTGCCATATGTAGGTCTGAAAACTGATCTGATGGGTATCGAGAATGTGAAGAGGAACACATAATGGGGAGCAAGTACAGTGCATGTTGGCTGTCTCCAGTGATGGGCTGGCGTAATTCTATCTAGTGATACCGCTTGCACGGACTGCTCGAGGTTTTATTGTGAGTATAACTTGCGTATGATACATCTATAGGCATTAAACTTGCATTGCTGACATGCGACCAATGAGCATAACTCCAGTATGATGATAAGGTGCACAGAGGGAAGATGGCATTGCCGCCCTGCAAAATGTGTAAAAACTGAAACCAACGAGCGATTCCTGAGAAAATAAGTATTGTGGTCTACGAACAAAATTAAGACTAAGAGAAATTATTAATGGCTATTTGATTTTTAGTTGCATGAAAAAGTTATTTGTTTAAAAAAAAAAAGATGTATATAACTCTAAGGAACTTAGGCTAACAGGAGTTTAGTAAAATGCTTGGTTGTCGGTTTAGTCTGCGTGTCTGAACTTGTTGTTCGTCTCTGGTTTATGGGGGACTGGTTGTTTAGTGCGGAGTTTGGCTGCGCTAGCGTTACATATTTTATGAATCCGTGAAAAATGACTTTGGTGAGGCTTCATTTTCCTGTATATATACGAGATGTCATAATAAAATAATATTTTTTTTATCTCAGCAGAGCCTGTTAGTCGGGCGCAGGGCTCCTTTTTGTTAAACGTTATTTTTAAGTGTTTCTCTTTTTCCAGCGGACATGGGTAATTACCCGAGCGGCGTACCAAAGGCACGGCGAGGTTTTTTCGTTTTTTGCGGGTGGGGGATAATGAAAAATGTATATAGGTCGGCACTCTTTTTAGATTAGCATTTTTGGCTTAATGTTTAGATTTTCTTACAAATTCTTTTCTTCTTTAATTTGACTTATGCTTTATCTTTTACAAAACATTTTCCTTTAATATCGGAGGGGAGAACTAGAGTTTAAATTTTAGGGGCTACTTTTACTTGCTTTTTTGTGTCTTTTTCTGAAAATTTAGGTGTAAAAATATTTTAGAAATAGGTAGACAAAAACTGATGTATGCATCTGATCCCGTTGACATTTATTTACTGGTAAAAGTAATGATGAATTGCTGGTCTTCTGTCATGCAAATGGAACTCTATTAGTTATGCAGGGTGTAGAGTGAGGCGAGTTGGCCTTCGTGTTTGCTTCTATGGAGCAATCGGTCCTCAATTCAGAACTCTATAAACATTTCAGAAGGTATTGCCTTTGGGTATCGTGCACGAAGGCTGCGCCGGGATTGCATCGGCATTTAGTCCGTTATATTGTCCGTGCAGGGGTGGAGATTTGGAGGGACGGCCTACAACATGTCTTGTATGATTAAAAATTTAGAGAGTATGACCTAGACAAAAACGGAGATTTGTTGAGATAATTTATGTTCTGGCTGTGGTCAAGATGAAAAGTTTAATAGGATTTTTTTTTCCAGATTTCACCTTGCTATCATTACCGAAAATTCAGATGTCGGTCTTACTAGGTGCTGTCAATCGTCTTCGCATACATATCTACCAAGTCAGGAAGAGGTCAAAATATCTAAACATTTTCATGTAATGCTGACAGCAAAACGCTCTCCCTGCTTCTATCACGTGGTCTAGGAAGAGTGAACATACCACTAGCGGGTAGGGGGTCAGTTATAGGGAGGGGCATTTTGTGAGGGATGCATGGCAGCTGAGGACACGAGAGTCAGAGAGCACAATGGTGTTTTACACCTGCATGGCCGTAGTAACTAGAAAAGGTTTGATATGAATGATTGAAGCGTCTCCCACTCGAAAAGTCACGTTCGACTGAGAGATTTCATCGATGGTAAGATGTAGAGCCTTAATAATTTAACGCTGAGCCTTTGTAACAGCGTTTTGTTTATTATATAATTTGGTGAGCATGAATGCATGTTGGTCTTTACTGTAACGATAGATTGTTAATGAGCGATGTAAACAACATAGAAAGGTGCAAGTTGTTTGCCTGTCGTTACGTTGTAAGTTTTCTTTTGTTGTGTTGTTGTTGTATTTGTTGGGTTAGTGCTGTTGTTATATGTAGTAGTGGAAGTAAGTAGTGAAGTAAGCAAGTAGTAGTAGCCAGCAAGAAGCAACAGCCTGAATAAACAATAGACACAAGTGTAACCATCAAAGCCGCCTCTTATTAATGTCCTCTTTTGCCCGTTCATTGTTTCAGATGACAACCATTTCACCGCGGCGTGCGATTTCGGTATTTCGTTCTCTTGCGTGGTATGGATACGTGTATCAGGGGTAAATGAACCTGTGTTTAGGCGTGTAGTGCGGCTATACGATGACTTGCCTCACGGTTTTTATTATCTTGACTGGTACGAGTTGTTGTTCGAATAGCCATCCAACAGGTGAAACAGTCAATCGGAGTCTTTAATAGTGGATATGACAAGAAAGCGAGTTAAGGTTTTTTTTGTTACGGTGCCCATTCTGAAAGTTTGTTGTGCTTCGAAGATTAGAGTATAATTTGTGTCAAAGATTTCCTTAAGTTGATGAGCGTACGGTGTTTTTCTTATGTCTCAGGGTATACGCTTCTCATATGACACAAAAAACGTGTGATTCAGAGTTAGCTACGAAGGCCGCTATATTTTAAAGGAGATGTGTTGTCTTGTGTATTTACTTTTGCTCGTTATGCAATGATGATGTTCCCTCAACCCCCCCCGACAATGAAAATCCGATCAACGGTGAAAACTCAGACCCTGAAGTCGACATTTATATATGTGATTTATCGGATCTGAGTAGCGTCTTTTCTTAATTTTAAGAATATTGCCTAGCATAGGGCCGATCGTAGTGCGGAGTAGTGCAAAATTTGTCATATGGAGAAATTACCGTTAATCACTGACTCGCTATATGTTGCTGGGCTGGGATAGTATTGTCCTTCGATCCTTGAGCAGGAGGTCTGACAAGCTTAACTATTAGAGAAGACGCACGAAGCGGATTCAGACTGAACGACGAGACTGAGGCATTTAATAGAGGTCTGTATCATCGCCATCTAACTCTAGGTGTATGCGTGCTAGAGCGTACAAAATAATGTCTGCTTTAACAATGGGCCTACATTCTCATGGTCTCATGCCAAAGGCAAAAAGACCCAATCTGCTTGTAAGAGTAGATTGCCAGTGAAGGCGTTAAAAAGAACGCCACAGAAAAAACAGATTTTTGGCCGAACAGTTAAACAAGCGAAGCTAACTCCTTGGATAAAAGTACCAGCCACCACCTAGTGGACTCATTCGCTTCCATAGTAGTGTCAACTGGGGGAAGCTTTCTTGACCGTTATTGGCACGACGCTTGCCTCTCAATCCGACCCTAGCACTTCTATACGACTCCGACT